>NW_012116266.1:5753782-5757549 GCF_000951035.1 Colobus angolensis palliatus
AAAAAAAAAAAAAAAAAAAAGAAAACCCAGAAGAAATGGATAAATTCCTAGAAACATACAACCTCCCAAGATCAAACTAGGAAGAAAATGAATCTCAGTACAGACCAATAATGAGTTCCAAATTTGAATCAGTAATAAAAAACCTACCAATCAGAAAAAACCTAGGACCAGAAAGATTCACAGCCAAATTCTATCAGATACATAAAAAACAGCTGGTACCATTCCTACTGAAACTTTTCCACAAAATTGAGGAGGAAGGACTCCTTTCTAATTCCTTCTGTGAGGCCAGCATCATCCTGATACCAAAACCTGGCAGAGACACAACAAATAAAGAAAACTTCAGGCCAACATCCTTGATGAACATAGATGCAAAAATCTTCAACAAAACATTAGCAAACAGAATCCAGCAGCACATCAAAGAGCTAATCCACCATGATCAAGTAGGGTTTATCCATGGGATGTAATGTTGGTTCAATATATGCAAATCAATAAATGTGATTCATCACATAAACAGAACAAAACAGAAACCACAAGATTATCTCAATAGAAACAGAAAAGGCTTTCAATAAAATTCAACATCCCTTCATGTTAAAAAACCCTCAACCAACTAGGCATTGAAGGAACATATTCCAAAATAATAAAAGCCATCTATGACATACTACAGCCAACATCACACTGAATGGGCAAAAGCTGGAAGCATTCCCCTTGAAAGCCAGAATAAGACTGGGATACCCTCTCTCACCACTCCCAGTCAACATAGTACAGGAAGTCACAGCCAGTGCAATCAGGCAAGAGAAAGAAAGAAAAGGCTTCTAAGTAGGAAGAGAGTAAGTCAAACTCTCTCTGTTTGCAGACAATATGATTCTATGCCTAGAAAATCCCATAGTCTCTGCCTAAAAGCTCCCTGATCTGATAAACTACTTGAGGAAAGTTGCAGGACACAAAATCAGTGTACAAAAATCAGCAGCATTCCTATACACCAACAATATCCAAGCTAAGAGCCAAATCAAGAATGCAATCCCATTCACAATTGCCACAAAAAGAATCAAGTAACTAGGAATATGGCTAACCAGTGAGGTGAAAGATCTGTACAAGAATTACAAAACATTGCTCAAAGAAATCAGAGATGATACCAACAAATGGAAAAATATTCCATGTTCATGAATACGAAGAATCAATATTGTTAAAATGACCATACTGGCTGGGCTGGTGTGGGGGCTCATGCCTGTAATCCCAGCAATTTAGGAGGCCAAGGTGGGCAGACCATTTGAGGTCAGTAGTTCAAGACCAGCCTGGCCAACATCGTGAAACCCTGTCTCTACTGAAAATACAGAAAAATTAGCCAAGTGTGGTCATGCACACCTGTAATCCCAGCTACTTGGGAGGCTGAGGCAGGGGAATCGCTTGAACCTGGGAGATGGAGGTTGCAGTGAGCTAGGATCGTGCCACTGCACTCTAGCCTGGGTGAGACAGTGAGACTCCGTCTCAAAGAAAATAAAAATCACCACATTGCCCAAAGATTCAGTGCTATTCCTATCAAACTACCAGTAGCATTCTTCACAGAACTAGAAAAACCTATTTTAAAATTAATATGGAACCAAAAAAGAGCCTGAATAGCCAAGGCAATCCTAGACAAAAAGAACAAAGCTGGAGGCATCACATTACCTGACTTCAA
Source organism: Colobus angolensis palliatus (assembly GCF_000951035.1). Lineage (NCBI taxonomy): Eukaryota > Metazoa > Chordata > Mammalia > Primates > Cercopithecidae > Colobus > Colobus angolensis. The sequence continues at coordinate 5,755,458 of NW_012116266.1, forward strand.
ACTATACTACGAGACTACAGTAACCAAAACAACATAGCACTGGTACAAAAACAGACACATAGATCAGTAGAACAGAACAGAATATAATGCTGCAGAGTCCAGAAATAATGCTGCACACCTACAGCCATCCAATCTTCGACAAAGATGATAAAAACAAGCAATGGGAAAGAGCTCCTTTTTCATAAATGGTGCTGGGATAACTAGCTAGCAATATGCAGAAGAATGAAACTGAACCCCTTCCTTACAATATACAAAAGTCAACTCAAGTTGGATTAGACTTAAGTGTAAAACTATAAAAACCCTGGAAGATAACCTAGGAAATACTATTCTGGACATAGGACCTGGCAAAGATTTCATGATGAAGCCATCAAAAGTAACTGCAACAAAAACAAAAATTGACAAATGGGACCAAACTAAACTAAAGAGCTTCTGCACAACAAAAGAAACTATCAACAGAGTAAACAGACAACCTACAGAATGGAAGAAAATATTGGCAACCCATACATCCAACAAAGGTCTAATATCCAGACTCTATAAGGCACTTAGACAAATCAACAAGTAAAAGCAAATAACCCCACTAAAAAGTGTGCAAAGGACAAGAACAGACACTTTTCAAAAGAAAACAGGGCTGGGTGTGGTGGCTCATGCCTGTAATCCCAGCACTTTGGGAGGTAGAGGCAGGCGGATCACATGCTGTTGGGAGTTCAAGACCAGCCTGGCCAACATGGTGAAACCCCATCTCTACTAAAAATACACAAATTAGCCGGGCTATAGTGGTGCACACTTGTAATCCCAGCTACTCGGGAGGCTGAGGCAGGAGAATCACTTGAACCCAGGATGCGGAGGTTGCAGTGAGCCGAGATCACGCTACTGCATTCCAGCTTGGGCGACAGAGCGAGACTCCATCTCAAAAAAAAAAAAAAAAAAAAAAAATCAAAAAATAACAGACGTTGGCAAACTTGTGAAGAAAAGGAACACTTATACACTGCTGGTGGGATGTAAATTAGCTCAGCCATTGGGTAAAGCAGTCTGGCAATTTCTCAAAGAACTCAAAGCAAAATTACCATTCAACTCGGCAATCCCATTATTGGGTAAATACCCAAGGGAATATAAATTGTTCTACCATAAAGACACATGCACATGTATGTTCATCATAGCACTATTCACAATAGCAAAGACATGGAATCAACCTGAATGCCCATCAATAGTAAACTGGATAAAGAAAATGTGGTAGATATACACCATGGAATACTACACAGCCATAAAAACAAATGAGATCATATCCTCATATCCTTTGCAACAATGTGGATGGAGCTGGAGGCCATTATTTTAGGCGAACTAACACAGGAATAGAAAACCAAATACCACATGTTTTTACATGTAAGTGGGAGCCAAACACTGAGTTCATATGGACACAAAGAAAGGAACAATAGACATCAAGACCTACTTGAGGATGGAAGGAGGAGGGGGAAGATTGAAAAACTACCTATTGGGTACTATGCTTATCACCTGGGTGGCAAAATAATCTGTACATGAAATCCCTGTGATATCTAACTTACCTATATAACAAACCTGTACATGTACCCCTGAACCTAAAATAAAAGTTAAGAAAAAAAAAGCTGGAGGATATATGTTTCACCTTAGCAGCTGGAGATTTGTTCATTACTGCTGTCAAAGCCTGAATGGTTGATATGGCCAAACAATCCAATTGTCCCTGAAACACCTATTGAGGGGGAAGGAGAAACAAGAAATTAACAAATGTGTTCACAATTTTTATTGAGTTAGGAAACCTTTGGTCTGAAAACCTGAAAAAATAATTACTTAACATGCATTACATTCCTCTTCCAATGAAATGGATTTCTGAAACACTATAACCTGCAAGAAAAGTTACCTATTTAAAAGAAAAATAAGCCACATGTCAAGGAGGATAAGGCAACATTCACTTACTACATTAAAATGTTTTGAGAAAAACACAAGCTTAATACATGCTTTTTAAAAATAATGGACAATCTCAAGAGGAAGGGAGGGAGGTCTATCATTCATTGGAAATCCTATTACCTTTTTTTTTTTTTTTTTGAGACAGAGTTTCCTT
>NW_012116266.1:5757664-5761549 GCF_000951035.1 Colobus angolensis palliatus
CACCACGCCTGGCTAATTTTTGTATTTTTAGTAGAGACAGGGTTTCTCCATATTGGTCAGGTTGGTCTTGAACTCCTGACCTCAAGTGATCCACCCGTCTCGGCCTCCCAAAGTGCTGGAATTACAGGTGTAAGCCACCATGCCCAGCCAGAAATCCTATTATGTTTTAATTTCCCTTCAAAACTACACTTGAATGATCCAGGTTTAAATTCCATTTGCATGTATAAAAAAACAGCTAAAATAATCTTGCTCATCTAGTTTCCAAATCCTGTGTTAAAAATAAGATGGCATGTGCATACGCCAATTAATTATATTTATAAACAATTAAATATATCTATTTTTATATAAAATGGAAAATTTGAGGCAGACACAGAAAATGAAATACATATCTCTAAGCATTGTCATGTTTTTGAGAAGGCAACTTTTAATCCTAAAAGTTGTATGAAAAAATAAAAACTAGCCTAATTTTGTCTATTACTGTTAAAGCGTCAATAAAATGAAGAGATATGTTAAATTCCAGGGCAGCGTATTTATAGCAAAAACAAAAACTAACATCAAGAATATTAAAAAACTGAACATGACTGTTATATCGGGGTTAGACAATCATGAAAGCACAGAATCACTTACAATTTGGAATTGTAATGTGAACCTCTAAGAGACTATAATAATTGTTTTATTAATCTACATAAGTAGGCCTTAAGAGGAATTAACATTTATAAAGAAATCTAAAACAGTACTCTGTAAACTGATACTTCACATATAGAATAAAAAATAAGCTGATAATATCTCTTATTACACAAAAATTCTATTTATAAACTTGGACATTAACACAATGTTAATAAAAGACATTATGTAAGTTTTCTTGCAAATATTTTGGAAGAGAAAAATAACATCAATTTTTAAAGGTAGTTTTTTTTCAAACTAAATTACCTAATGTATTGAAAGAAGCAACATAAATTACATATTTTTGCTTTATTATACCTGTAATAGACTTGAATTTCTAGAATACAAAAAGTCAAGTTTTATGCTAAATCAACAGAGAGTTCAGCATCTTCTTCCCTTCCTCCAAGATTCAGGTTGTCCACTGAATTATAATCATCACTTGTCAATAAGAAGCAAAGAATCAAGATATTAACAATGACCATACATATTCACAAAGAAAGCCCTAAGGTCCCAATATACCACAGTGCTTAGAAAAGTCACCACCAGGTGGACAGCATTGATACTGAGATTCCATTCCTGTACTTTATATCTCCTCAAATTGAAAAGACCATATACACATAGAGGGAATGGTATTGATTGCTTGCATCAACCACCAAGATATTTATCCTTTAGATGAAAGCAATTTTTATTTTAACTTTTTAGCAATTTTCAAAAATAATTAATGAATATTAGAATTTGACAGTGTTTGTGTATTTTAGGACATAAGAAGAAAAGCACAGGAATAGTTATTCCCATTGGCTGATTTTGGACTTCAGCTGAAACAAGATGCAGGCTATGTAGATACCTGGTCCTCATTCATTTCTGTCAGTAATTTGTTGGCAAGGTCTTTCTCGTTCTTGTCTGCCACCTTATTGTTAGCATTTAAAAACAGCTGTTAAAAACAGAGACAAGAATAATGGAGAAAGAACATTAAAACTGTTACCTACAAGTAGCAATGAAGCTTAAATGGGTTTCCATATCTCTTGAAAATAAACCCAAGAATTCCCCTGTGAAGTATATTACACTTTTAGAAATTAAAGATTATTCACTTTTTGGATTATGAACTAATAGTAGTTTAGATATTTCTCTCTTGGAATTCAAAGTTACTAAAATAACAAACAATGGCAATAATTAGGATTAGTTAATATTCCTAAATTCTTAAAGAATCAGCAGAGAATGTCTCACAGTGATATGAGTCCCCACCCAAATCTCATCTTGAATTGTAGTTCCCCAAATTCCAGCGTGTTGTGGGAGAAACTTGGTGGGAGTTCTCGTGGTAAGTGATTAAGTCTCATGAGATCTGATGGTTTTATATTATAAAGGGAAGTTTCCCTGCACAAGCTCTATTCTCTTGTCTGATGCCATGTGAGACGTGCCATTCACCTTCCACCATTATTGTGAGGCTTCCTCAGCCACATGAAACTGTGAGTCCATTAAACTTTTGCAAATTGTCCAGTCTCAGGTATGTCTTTATGAGCAGCATGAAAATGGACTAATACACACAAAAAAGAAGGAAAGCTGTTACTGACACAAACTAAAGATACTGTAGTACATAACACCCAGTATGGTTCTATAGTTAAGGAAGTTTGTGAAGTGCTATCAAACTAACTTTAAAAATGGTTCTTTCTAGAAGTACTTCTCAGAGTCTCAAATATGCTAATGTGTACTTTGACAAGGGAGGTCAGGGTGCAGCATTTCCAAAATTTATCTGACCACACATTTTGTTAAAACATTAGTTTAAAAGTATTCTCCAAAGTCATCAAGAATTGAGCTTCATTTATATTCATTTATATTCTGTAAAAGAAAACTGATATTATCTCTAGCATACATGGGCATTACCCTCTTCCCAATAAACTAAAGAAATCAAGTGTTTTAGTCTCAGTATATAAAAGTCAGCATCCCAAAAGGCCTTCGCCTTGCCCACAATTTGAGTACAGAGAAAGAAAATTCAAATGATATTCAAAGGGAGAGACAGTTAGATTTATAAAGGAATTTATTAAGAGCATCCTAAGGAAGAAGGTTCTTAGGAAGTTATATTATTTCAGAAATGAGAAAACAAAAGGTCGAGTTACATACTGAAATATGCAATATAAAATAAACTGCATAGAGGTATGGTATTATATGTTATGCAAGAGTATATATAAGGCTTAACATAACAATAAATTGATATATACACTACAGGCCTTGGAATCAGAGACCTGAGTGTGAATTTTGGTTCTGCAACTTATTGGCTGTCTGATTTCAAGGAAAACTACTTCTCCAAGCTTTTCTCAAAAACAGGGAGAAAAATACCTCATCAAATAGCTATATATATTCAATGACATAATCCACACTAGCTTATTAGCATAGTATCTGGCACATAACAGAGACTTAACAAATGAAAGATGTCGGCTGGGCATGGTGGCTCACGCCTATAATTCCAGCACTTTGGGAGGCTGAGGTGGGCGGATTACCTGAGGTCAGGAGGTTGAGACCCGTCTGGCCAACATGGTGAAACCCTGTCCCTACTAAAAATAGAAAAATTAGCCTGTAGTCCCAGCTACTTGGGAGGCTGAGGCAGGAGAATCACTTGAACCTGGGAGGCGGAGGTTGCAGTGAGCAGAGATAGAGCCACTACACTCCAGCCTAGGTGACACAGCGAGACTCTGACTCAAAAAAACAAACAAACAAAAAACAAATGAAAGGTGGCATTATTACAAGCAAAGTCTTTTTAAAAGAATAATATTTCATATTTAGGTAAAGGGAAACAAATAGATAAAACTGGTCAATGTAAAAATGAGTAAAATCTTTCCAGAAAGCAATATAGCAATCTGTAAGAAGAATCTTTAAAACCATTCTTACTCTTTAACCCAGTAACTGTATTTCTAAAAATCTACCCTAAGAAACAGTCAAAAACACCAAGATTTTAGCAGCCATAAAGACTAGATAATGGTTTTGAATTCTTCTCCTTGCTACTGAAGATACAATTTTCTTCTTTTCTTTTCTCTTCTTTTTTTGAGATGGAGTTGCACTCTTGTTGCCCAGGTTGGAGTGCAATGGTGCAGTCTTGGCTCACTGCAACCTCCACCTCCTGGGTTCAATCAATTCTCCTGCCTCAGTCTCCTGAGTGGCTGGGATTACAGGCATACGCCACCATGCCTGGCTAATTTTTTTGTATTTTTAGTAGAGACGGGGTTTCCTCAT
>NW_012116266.1:5761749-5762963 GCF_000951035.1 Colobus angolensis palliatus
GCTGGAGTGTAGTGGTGTGATCTAGGCTCACTGCAACCTCTGCCTCCTGGGTTCAAGCGATTCTCTTGCCTCAGCCTCCCAAGTAGCTGGGATTATAGGCGCCTGCCATCATGCCCGGTTAATTTTTGTATTTTTAGTAGAGACGGGGTTTCCTCATGTTGGTCAGGCTGGTCTCAAACTCCTGACCTCAGGCGATCCGCCCGCCTCGGCCTCCCAAAGTGCTGGGATTACAGGCGTGAGCCACTGTGCCTGGCCTATTCTTTTCATTAATTCAAGTATCTTTGGGCAGCTTAAAAAATTTACATTAATTCAAATCATATCCCTGTAATTTAGTAAAACAAAATAACTGATAAATGTTTAAGGTTCATCATATCTATCATAAAAGTTAAATGTATGATTCCATGGAATTGTAAAGTACTCCATAGTATGATGAAACTCATTTGCCAAGCTAAGGAGCCTTTACACAAATACTTAAGGAAATCAATGCATACTTAAATAGGCTGATGAATCTCATACAAAAAGAAAGCATGAAAACAGCAGCAGTCAGCTTAAGGTTGTCCATCTGATTCATAAATTGTTTATGATACTTTAAACTATATTTGCCAAAGTTTCCAATGAGTCTAAATAGCAAAACTGATTCTATTTACTATATACTATACATAGTATATACTATTTACTATACACTATATATAGTATATATAATATACATATACTAAATAGTAATATATATTATATATACTATATATTAATTATAAAATAAATTATTTTATTTATATATATGAAATAATTATAAAATATTATATATACTATACATATAGAAAATATATTACTATATATAGTATATATACTATTTACCATATAAATATACTATTTACTATATACTATATAGTATATTCTATATACTGCTATAAAAAAAGAACATAAAGGATTCATTCTTTACTAACAAACAAATAATTTAAACAAAGCAACCATGGACATCTATGGCATCATGCAATATATTTGGGGACTTAGGTTTTCATAATATTTCAAAGATTTTTATATATTCAGGAATCATATCAACTATTTCCATAAAATGTTTTTATAGCAACAAAACCTTTGATTCTCCTATATTTAATATACAGAAAACATTTTTTCCTACTGACTAAAGAGTGACCTTAAGTTCCAGTAATACAATTAGAAAATTATATATTACAATGGACTTAGGGTAAGAAAAC
>NW_012116266.1:5764563-5766684 GCF_000951035.1 Colobus angolensis palliatus
ATTAGCAGATTCTTTACACATGTGAGATGTTGCCTTTATCACTGAATTTGTCTTTATAACAATTTACTTCATCAATATATTTTTTACTATTTGATTTTGATGCTGTTCTTTACTGCAATGAAGTGACATAAATGCTTTCAGAGATATCCTTCAAAACAGTGTGAAAAAATTCAAGGAGTTGATACTAAAACCTTTATTCTGAATTACTCTCATAGAATTAACCCCTGGTATTTTTCAGCAGGAAATCAATGAAAAGAATACCTCAAATAGAAAGGTAAAAGCTCTTTGAAGTAGTTTCATTTACAAAGGCTTTATAAGAAGCTCTCTAAACAATTTCTGATACCATCATGATACATGGAAATATCCTATACACTCTTTATTTTTTTTTGAGACAGAGTCTCACTCTGTTGCCCAGGCTGGAGTGCAGTGGCACGATCTCGGCTCACTGCAACCTCCACCTCCTGTGTTCAAGCAATTCTTCAGCCTCAGCCTCCTGAGCAGCTGGGACTACAGGCATGCACCACCACACCAGCTAATTATTATTATTTTTTTTTGTATTTTTAGTAGAGACGGGGTTTCGCCATATTGGCCAGACTGGTCTCGAACTCCTGACCTCGTGATCTGCCCACGTCGGCTTCCCAAAGTGCTGGGATTACAGGAATGAGCCACCGTGCCCAGCTTAATTATGTACTCTTCCACATTGCTGCTATATGTATAAATTAGTAAAAAAAAAAATTGAAAAGCAAATTGCATATATATTAAGAACCTTAACCATATTTCTGCTATTTTTCTACTTTTCTATATTTTCCAATGAGTTACAACTTGTTTTTACACAATGTTCTGCTCCCTAATTTAAAAAACAAATAAGAAAAGTGTATGCCCTATGACCTAGTAATTCTACTGGAAGTAAAATTACATTCTGGAAACAAATTAAGTTTCCACTAGCAGGGTGGAGTTAAGTAAATTATGGTACATCCACTTAATACAATATTATGTAGACATTAAAATTATGGCACATGAAAATAATGAAATATCTTAAATGAAACAAAAGTACAAAATTATATGCATCAAGTGCTCACACTAGTGTTAACAATGCATAACAAAAAAGACTTTACAAATCAACAAGACAATAACAAATCTGATTTTAAAATGGGCAAAGGACTTGAATAGACATCTCTCTAAAAAAGATATACAAATGGCCCATAAGCACACAAAAAGGATGCTCAATATCACTAATCATTAGTGAAGGCAAATCAAAAACACAATGAAATACTACTTCATATCCATTAGGACCGCTACTATCAAAAAAGAAAAAAAAACACCACCAGTGCTGGCAGGGATGTGTAGACATTGGAAACTTTGTGCACTGTTGTTAAGAATGTAAAATGGTACTTACTATGGAAAACAACATAAAAGTTCCTCAAAAAATATTCAAAAGTGAATTATCATATATCTAATAATCCTACTTCTTAGTATATACCCAAAAGAACTGAAAATGATACCTTGAAGAGATATTTGTATACCCACATTCACAGCAGTAGCCAAAAGGTGGATGTAACCCAAATGTCCACTGATGGATGAATAAGCAAAATGTGGTATTTACATACAATGGAATTATTACTCAATGTTAGAAAGGAAGAAAATTCTGACACCTGCTACAACATGGATGAATCTTGAGAACATTATGCTAAGTGAAATAAGGCAGTCATAGAAGAACAAATACTATATGATTCCAACTTTATGAGATATCTAGAGTAGTCAAATTTATAGACACAGAAAGTAGAATAGTGGTTTCCAGGGGCTGAGGAGAGGGGAAACCAGGCAGCTGTTTAACGGGTATAGAGTTTCCATTTTACAAGATGAAGAGTTCTGGAGATGGGCTGCACAATAATGTAAATGTATTTAACACCATTGAAGTATACAATGAAAAATGGTCAAGATGCTAACTTTTTATATTATATAATTTTAACATAATTATTTTATTTTATTTTATTTACTTAAGACAGAGTCTTACTCTGTTGCCCAGGCTGGAGTGTAGTGGTGTGATCTAGGCTCACTGCAACCTCTGCCTCCTGGGTTCAAGCGATTCTCTTGCCTCAGCCTCCCAAGTAGCTGGGATTA
>NW_012116266.1:5767054-5779539 GCF_000951035.1 Colobus angolensis palliatus
AGTCTCGAACTCCTGACCTCAACTGATCCACCCGCCTCGGCCTCCCAAAGTGCTGGGATTACAGGCATGAGCCACCGCGCCTAGCCCCACAATTATTTTTAAAAAGACTTTAAAAATGTCTACAGACTAGAAACAATCATATATAATTTATTTTATTTTTCTATATTTACCTTTTTTCCTATAAAACAAAAAGAACATTTTCATAATGAGAAAAATTAAGGTTTATCTTAAAAGTAAAAAAATGCTACTTCAGCCCGGTGCAGTGGCTCAAGCCTGTAATCCCAGCACTTTGGGAGGCCGAGACGGGCAGATCACAAGGTCAGGAGATCGAGACCATCTTGGCTAACACGGTGAAACCCCGTCTCTACTAAAAAATACAAAAAATCTAGCCTAGCCGGGCGTGGTGGCAGGTGCCTGTAGTCCCAGCTACTTGGGAGGCTGAGGCAGGAGAATGGTGTAAACCCAGGAGGCGGAGCTTGCAGTGAGCCGAGATCCGGCCACTGCACTCCAGCCTGGGCGACAGAGCGAGACTCCGTCTCAAAAAAAAACAAAAACAAAAACAAAAAAACAAAAAAAAAAAATGCTACTTCTACTGGATGATCTTAGTTATAAGTTGGAGCTAATCAATGGGTACGCTTGAACATACAAAGTAGAATAACAGACACTGGAGACTCTGAAAGGTAGGGTGAAAGGAGGATCCAGGTTGAAAAATTATCTATTGGATATAATGTTCACTATTTGGGCAATGGGTACACTAAAAATCCAGAGTTCATGGAATATATCCATGTAATGAAACTGCACTTATACCTCCTAAATCTATAAAAAAAGTTTTTTTTAAAGATGTGCCATTTCTTACATGAGAGCTTGTAAGGTGAAATAAATTACAGCCAAACATTCAAGCCAGTTATGTGGGTAATAATTAATTTAAATATGCCTTTAAAAAATCAATCCATATATCAGAAAATAAACTTCAATATGCTTACTTTAAAATTATGCCCCATCAGTAGCTGATGCAAGATATGTTCATTGTTAAAGAAAGATTTTTCTGAAATTTGACTTTAAAATATTTTTCTCAGAATGGCAAAGGAAAATATTTCTAATCAATTAAATTTTATTCTTTATAAGGTTAAAACAGAAAATGAAAAGAATCATTTTCAGAAAAGAGACAAAAGCAGAGATTCAGTAAATTTATTCATCTGAACACAGGCATTTCCCCTACTGCAACATCCACGATGTCCTAGAGAAAAATGGTGAAAACATTTGATTCTGCAAAAAGAAGTAATTGTCTTTAAAATGTGGTTTCAAATTGTAACATAAGACTGACCCTTAAGATTTACGAAGCTGAATATGCTTCTTTTGTATTTTAGAACTTAGGTTTGTTAAACTGACCCCTAATTTTGTGGTGTGTGTCTGATCCTAGGTTCTCGTCTCTCTTAAATGCTACCTGCCTCTAGTTATTGTATTTGTTTGAACTTCAGAGGACTTCGCTGAGTTAGTGATCGCTAGATGGCAAATATGTGTTGGTTTCTCTTCATATTCCTTTAGGGTTTTACTGTTTACAAGCTTCTTTTTTGTACTGAGAGAAAAATAGCTAAACCATCTTTGACATCTTTTCTGCAACAGGCAAAGAGACTTGAAACAAAGTGGGGATATTTATTTATTTATTTATTTATTATTTATTTATTTATTTATGAGATGGAGTCTTAACTCTGTCGCCCAGGCTGGAGTGCAGTGGGGTGATCTCGGCTCACTGCAACCTCCGCCTTCGGGGTTCAAGTGATTCTCTTGCCTCAGCTTCCTGAATAGCTGGGATTATAGGAGCATGCCACCATGTCTGGCTAATTTTTGTATTTTTAATAGAGACGGGGTTTCGCCATGTTGGCCAGGCTGGTCTCGAACTCCTGACCTCAGGTGATCTGCCTGCCTCAGCCTCCCAAAGTGCTGGGATTACAGGTGTGAGCCACCGTGTCTGGCCTAAAGTAAGAATCTTGAACCATCCTTTCTTTTCTGTTCTCCTTACCCTGTTACCTACTGGACCAGATCTTTTGTCCTGAAAACTTGTCTCCTACTCTGCCCTCTTTTATATTCCCCTACTCCAAAAGAAACCTATTCACTCACACATATACATGGTTAATTCTTGGGGTATCTCTGCAATTCTTAAATAATTTATGCAAACATCCAGAAGAAGCTAGGGATTCTCCATCCCTAGTTCCCAGTCTCGCAAGTCAAGACCTTTTCTTGATGTGATTCATGTCAAATACTTAGGACACTGCTGTATTTTGGATGGATCGAACCTACTTAATCTTTAATCTTAAAGCAGACAGAAACAATTGGGGGCCTTCCATGTAGAAAGCGGGGTCAGGAGGGCAAGAAAGGGAATATGAATGCATATCCAAGTCACTCTGGAAATTTTCTGGGGGTATAAGAAACTTAGGTCAAGGTAGTCACAAGATTGTTTAATAGGAGATAGAAGGATATAACTCCATGTTTACTGCTAGAAACCAAAGCTTTGTGTGAAATCTTGAATTTATGGGGAAAGAGGGAGAGTACCAGTGTGTTCTTTTCCTGATCCCCTCCCCTCATTCCTTAACTGCAGGAGACTGAGCTCCTTTGGGCTTTGATGACCCCATCACTGAGGGGTTTATTTGATAGTTGATTTTGCTGTACTGGATACTTCCTTTCCAATTTCCTAATCATTTTGCAATACACATGCTGACTCTTTTCCCTTCCCTCCTCCTTTCCCTGGGAAGATACAATGAATAAGTAAAGACTTATCGGTAGTGAAAAAAATTGTAATGAATCCTAAATTTCAAATTAATCATATTCCAATACATATCATAATAATTTAAAATTTGTAATGTAGTTATACATAAAAGGAGGGTAGTCTCCCATTGGAGTTTATCTTTTATAATACATGATGTAGCTGTTCTAATACTTTTAAAATAAGCCTGAGTTTTATATTCTAAAATACTGGCTATAAAGTAAAGATGAAAAGGGAAGAGGAAAAGCATTTTTATGCCCCTTCTTTGGCAGAGAGTTGTGCGGCCAAGCAAATTTTTAAACCAAACACATTTTGCTTTTGATATTTATTCTGCTCCCCTACCCTAGCATAATCCTGTTGTGCTAGGCAACCAACCGCAAATTTAATCAATTCAATTTTATTTATTAAGTTTCTACTGAGTGCCAAATACCTAATGATGGGAGAGAAGAGATTAAAGTCAGCCTGCTTGCCTTCAAATAGACCACAGTTGAGTATGAAACACAAAACGTTTGTCACCCCACAGACTTGTAAAAGATACTAATATGTATCCATCTAGACCCAGCAGCATCAGAAAATATTATGTAGTGATTTTTTTAAAAGAGTAAAAAAGAAATGATTTCAAGTAGCTATAAAAGCATCAAGCAGATAGATTTAAAAAGCATGAATAAGAAAACATGTAGGGTTTAATAAGGGTCTTTGTAAGAAAGGTTTAAGAGGCAGGCCTTGAGTCAGATGTCTTAGAGCCTTGTACAAGTCATGGTATGGATATTTTAAAATCACTAGAATTTTTCATAGTTTGGGAAAACATCTTAAGCAAAGGATTGATATGATAACGTTGATGTATCAAAAAGATAGTTTTGGCTTCAGTGTAGAAGAGGATAAGGGTGAAAACGGGCTGGGCACGGTGGTTCACGCCTGTAATCCCAGCACTTTGGGAGGCCAAGGCGGGCGAATCACGAGGTCTGGAGTTCCAGACAAGCCTGGCCAAGGTAGTGAAACCCCGTTATCTACTAAAAATGAAAATTAGCCGGGCGCGGTGGCGGGCACCTATAATCCCAGCTACTCGGGAGGCTGAGGCAGGAGAATTTCTTGAACCCGGGAGGTGGAGGTTCAGTGAGCAGAGGCTGTGCCTGCACTCTAGCCTGGGTGATAGAGCAAGACTGTCTCAAAAAAAAGAGTGAAAAAGGAGAAAACAACAAAATGTTGCAATAATCTGGCAAAAAAATTAAAGCCTGAAATAAAGCAATGACAGTGGGAATAAAAGGCTGTATTTGAGAAATGTTTGAAAAATGAAATTGTCAACTTTGGTGACATAAGCAGATGTGGGAGATGAAAGATCAGGAAAAGTCGAGACTGATTTCCAAGTTTCTCCTTTGAGAAACTGGGTAGATAACGGTGCCTTTGACTTAAATTAAAAATACAGGAAAAGCAGGCTGGGCATGGTGGCTCACGCCTATTATCCCAGCACTTCTAGGGGCTGAGGCAGGCTGATAACCTGAGGTCAGGAGTTCGAGACCAACCTGGTCAACATGGTGAAACCCCTTCTCTACTAAAAATACAAAAATTAGCCAGGCGTGGTGGTGGGCAACTGTAATCTCAGCTATTTGGGGGGCTGAGGCAGGAGAATCGCTTGAACCCAGTAGGCAGAGGTTGCAGTGAGCTGAGATCATACCACCACACTCCAGCCTGAGCAACTTAAGCAGCTGTAGGAATAAGAAAGGGGAGACAAAAGAGCAGGGATGAACTGTTCCATTTTAGATGTGGCAAATTTGAGATTTTTGAGAGACATTCAAGTGGATTCCTCAACAGAGCTGAACTAACAGGAAGAAATTTGGGTATTATAGATGATATCTAAAGCCACACATCCAAAATTGAGACATCCAAAGGATAAGCAAATTAAAAAAGGTTGGAAAGGCCCGGCGCAGTGGCTCACGCCTGTAATCCCAGCACTTGGGGAGGCCAAGGCGGGCGGATCAGGAGATCACGAGATCAAGATCATCCTGGCTAACACAGTGAAACTCCGTCTCTACTAAAAAAAAAAATACAAAAAATTAGCCGGGCGTGGTGGCGGGCACCTGTAGTCCCAGCTACTCGGGAGGCTGAGGCAGGAGAATGGCGTGAACCCAGAAGGCGGAGCTTGTAGTGAGCCGAGATCGCGCCACTGCACTCCAGCCTGGGCGACGTAGCGAGACTCCATCTCAAAAAAAAAAAAAAAAAAAAAAAAAACCAAAAAAAACCAAAAAAAAACCAACAAAAAAAAGAAAGGTTGGAAAAAAGAGCCTAGAACCAAACAGGGAATGCCAGTATTTTTAGAAAGGGTAATATTCTAGAAAGACTAAAGAGTGGCCACAGTGATACACAGCAAAAAAGATGAATGTAGAAAAGATGAGTATGTTGACATTTCAGAAACAAATTTTTTTTTTAATGTTTCAAGAAGTCTGTTCTCTATATTTCATATTTTGGCATCAAAATTCTGTTTTGCTACAAAATACAATCGTACATTGTGCAAAATTCACTTACAAACATAATAAAGTTTCTACAAGTCTGCATTAACTTCCACAACCTCTGAACAACTGCAGAAAAGGTTAACACTGATAATGGAAAGGTTATCAAGTAGTTAGTTGCTTCAAAATTCTGTCTGTATTAGTGTTATAATATGATTTTGAGCTATCAAAACCATATTTACAAAAGTATCCTATTGATATTATTCAGCTTGATGTGGGATCTTTTTCATTAATAGAAATATATATTTTTACATTAGGAAATATGGGAATTACCAGTTTTCATCTATGAGCAACAATTTTGGAATTAATATATTTATTACTGTATGGGAGAATCAATACGCTATCAATGTTTCCATTTGCAATGAGTATGTATTACTTTAATTGTAATAAAAAATGTTATTTGACCCTGAAAGGGCACCAAATCATTTATGAATTTTATTTAAATTATGCAAAAATATCACATATTTGGAGAGAAGAATGGAAATAAACACCCAAAATCATCATTTGGGCCATTATATAGTGTAAAAGTTAGGAACAATGGTCATGAAGTCAAAAAGAACTAAACTGAAACTCTCGCTCTGAAACTTCTTGCCTAATTTATAGTCATTATGAAGACAACATATATTTTGTGACCTCAAAAGTGTCTGATATACAATTGGCACATAATAAATATTGGTTAAATAAATCATTTAATTAAAAAGTTATGTCTTGGCCAGGTGCGGTGGCTCACGCCTGTAATCCCAGCACTTTGGGATGCTGAGGTGGGTGGATCACGAGGTCAAGAGATGGAGACCATCCTGGCCAACATGGTGAAACCCCATCTCTACTACAGATACAAAAAATGAGCTGGGCATGGTGGTGCGTGCCTGTAATCCCAGCTACTTAGGAGGCTAAGGCAGGAGAATTGCTTGAACCCAGGAGGTGGAGGTTGCAAATTGCACCACTGCATTCCAGCCTGGCAACAGAGCGAGACTCCATCTCAAAAAAAAAAAAAAAGCTATTTCTTATACAAAAACATTATTCAGTGAATGACATACAATTTGAGTTGGAGTAATAGGTTTGCACCAAGCAATCCACATGTTTTATATAATACTCCCTATAATCAGTGGCCTGTATTTATAGGATATGTAACTTGGGGTCTACAAACTGTGGTAGAAGACAGTGTTTCCTTGAGAAACAACTGTTTTTCAAAGACTCGTCTGAGTACATTCAGACAAATAGAAGAGCTCCGAAGCAACTAATTAGTTAAAGGGCCTCAAGGATATTTCTGGATGGAATGAAAATAATATACTTCATGAACTGAAATTCTTCCCATACAAAGAAATTCCAGTTTGACTACCTTTAAAGTATTTAGACAATTACGAGTGATTTAATACTAGTTTCAATTCAAGATAAAACTTGGTTATGTAATTAAATGCAAACAGAGATTAAGTATAAAAATTAGTAAAAATATGTTCAAATGTGAATTAAAACAAAAACAAAAAATAGCTTCTTAAAATCAAAGACAACAACAATAATAGAAAAATACCTTGCAGTTCTGTAGCAGTCGTATGAGATGTTCAAAGCAATTGCTGTTAAGAAAAATGGCCTGAAGAACAGGCCTATCTGTACAATCTAACATGGCTGTGATGGTATCTAGGAAAATAAAAAGAAAATCATCCATGTCAAAGTGAAAATTTGGGATCATACAAACATTTACTCTAATCATTTTTCTTTTTAATTTTTAAAACAATTTTGATGTTCAGTATTTTTTAAATGACACTAACACACAAAAACACATAAAAGCATTTTTATGCCTTTAGAAGCTATACACCTAACCATTAATGTTGGTTATGAGTGGGTGGCAGGATATAAAGAATTTTCTTTTTACTATCTGAATTTCCTAGTTTAGTGCTAATTAAAACATTTTATTTCTATAAGGAACTATCAGTTAATAACATTTGTATTTAACAACCTTACATAGGAATACAATAAGAAATCATAATATATTGGTGAAGGAGCTTGCAGAGCAGAGAGACAGAGATAAATAAGCAGAATGACACAAAACAACCAACACAAAGAGAAGGGAAGAGAAACACAAACACACACACACACACACACACAGGCTCTGAGGAAAAAAAGAAACAAAAACAGATGCCCTCTAGAGAAAGGGCAGATTTTTGAAGTGACCTCTACAGAGATGTTATAGAGGCGCAAACAAAACTGATTGTATGGGACTCTTTACCATAGGTTACTACAAATGGTGCTTTCTGAAAATTTACTTTTCCTAGAATTTCAAAGTCATAGCTAATTTTCTTTTTAACATTGATGCATTTAGGAGATTACACTGTCAAAACAATATAGAGACTTGACTTTGTTATTGTTAAAGCAAAGAGGCTGTAACAAACACATCAATTCTATATAAATTATTTTGAAGTCAAAGTCTAAGCACTCACATGATATCTGAATTAAACAATCAATGCTTTCCACACAACGGCCTTGTATTTCAAGAGAAAGTGGTAGATATGAAAATTAAAAACAGACTCAGAAACAGTTGTCATTATGTAATACTTACTCAGCATTTTTATCTGTAGAGCAATAAATCGGTTTTCCCACTGTCTGGACCTTCTTTGTTTAGGTAAAGCTGAATGATCTGAATTTAGCAATTTAAAATAGTTCTCCAGAATAGTACTGGTTTCCACTTGACGCTGATCAGAATTGCTACTGAGAAGGATATGTACCACTTCCGTAAGGCACTTTAGAGTTAGTTCTGCCTTCCTACCCACTTCTTCAGGATCTCCATCCTCCCAGGAATCACAATCTGCCAAAACTCGCATAAGAACTTCCATAGTGGCTGGAGAAATTGCTTGCAAAGCATTCCTCTGAAATATTAGAGACAATAAAAATGAAAACTAAACGTAATGAAGAGTTCTGTATGTTTGCAACAATGAGAATTTAATACATCTGCAGGCAACCTTTTCTTTTAATAAATAAACACATAAAAATTTGTAACAGATACTATAATAGACACTGTTAGTGGTTCATACATATTAAATCTTCCCTTCCTCTCAGAAAACTCACTTTACACTCTCTCTTGTGGCTAAGGGTAGCCATGGGATATAGTTCTGGTTAAGGACATATGGTAGTAGACTATGAAGAGGGTATCACTTTATAAATAAAAAGCGAAGGACCCTTTGCCCTTGAGACTTTCACCTTTTCCTGCCTAGAATGTAGACATAATGCTTGCAGCCACCTTTATATCATGAAGAGATAAGTCCAAGATTAAAGTAGCAGGCTACAGAAAGAATAGGAATATTGAAGGACCTCAGTCCTTGATGTTCTTATTGAGTTACTGTACCAGCCCAGAACTGCCTAAACCTGGATTTCTTAGGCAAAATGAAACAAATAAAAAACAACCTCAAATCGATTAAGTGTCTCTCAGGTTTTCAGGTTGGTTACAGAAAATCCATCACAACTGATTTAAATATATAAGATGACTGGTTTGGTTTTGATTCTACAAACATATTTCTGAAATTCCATACACTAAGTAATTGGTAGCTATATGTCAAGGTGACCAGAAAAACACAGAAATAAACAATATGTATTGCCCTAAATTGTCAAATTACAACATAATGAAACAGAACATAGTTATGCAAAATTATCTGAAATAGCACTTAAGCCATTAGGACTGTTTTCATCAATAATTATCAATATAATACATAATATCAACAACAATATTTACTACTATGGAAGAAACTGCTAATGGCCCACCCAACATTCAATCTCCTTCACCTTCCTTATTCAGAGAAACTCATGTTTTCCTGGACACATGGCCACCCAGAATAAATTCACATTTCCTAGCCTCCCATGCTGCTAAGGAGGCCAAGGAAGCAAGTTATATTACATTATTTATGTGGACATGTTTTCCTTCTCTACAGTCATATGACCAAGTTTGGCAAATTAGATTAAAAGACAGGGAGTGTCAACTTTTCAGTACCTCTTTATTTTGTTTTTTATTTTTCCACATGACCTTGAAATACAGTGACATGATCACGGTTCACTGCAGCCTCAACTATCCAGGCTCAAGTGATCCTCCTGCCTTGGCCTCCTGAGTAGCTGGGACCACAAGTGTGCACCATCATACCTGACTAATTAAAAACAAAACTTTTTTATAGAGACAGGGTCTCCCTGTATTGCCCATGCTTGTCTTGAACTCTGGGGCTCAAGAGATCCTGCCACCTCGGCCTTCCAAAGTTCTGGGATTATAGGAGTAATCCACCATGCCCAGCCTCAGTATCTCTTTAAAAGAAACTTGACACATGCCGTTTGCATCCTTCTTCTTTACCCCCTCTATCTTAGAGCCCCAAATGTGAACATAATGGCCAGAACTCTAGAAGCTATCTTGCAGCATGAAAGAGAATAGTAAGCATGACAGATTGACATTCAAAAGAAAACTGAGTCCCTGAAGATCCCAGAGGCACCAGATTAACTCTGAATTGTTTATTACTTTGTTTTTAATTAGAAAAGTAACTTAAGCTGTTTTAATTTTATTAACTGCTATATACAGCAAATCATAGATCTAACTGATAAAACTGTTATTTACTTACTTTTTAAAAGTACAAATACTTTAAGTGCTGTACGTATATTATGTCATTTAGTCCTTACAAATATCCCATAAATGTTACTATTTCTGTATTATAAATTAATAAACTAAAACATATGTAATTAGTTTATCCAAGGTCACACAACTAGTTAGAGATGGACACTCAAACCTAGGTCAGTCTGGCTCCAAAATCTTTGTTTTTAACATAACACAAAACAGAACAGGTTTCAAATATGCCAATGGGAAGCCCAGATATGAGGCTTTGGGAAAGGAAACCAGTAATCAGACTTTGATTTTTCTGATCTTTATGACATCATGACCATTCTTTAGCCTTTATATATTCAATTAATCTAAACACCTTTGTACTAATGCCATATTCAACAAACAACTTTCCAATTTTGATATAAATCCCACTATAGCTATGCCTGGATCACAAGGATTTTTGGTACATAAAGTAATAAATTGGACTTCCAGTATCTACTTGCTTTTAGTGTTAGGTTTCATTATGGATGTCTCTTGGGGCTTGACTACCCCTAGGGACTAACAAGAACAAGTCTCTGTGTTTTCAAAAAGAGAAGGGGATCCAATCAATTTCTACATTAGTCATAACAATGCCACTTCCATTTTCATTCCTGTATACTTATTCATTTTTTCACTGTAGTAGAGAAATGATAGAAATGGGGAGATAATGACCCAAACGAAGGAAATCAGCTAATCTTGGAATGTAATTAAGCAAACTTACACTGAAAAACAAGACTCTGGTCACCACCCCTCTCACTACAAGGAGACTCTTTTCTTCTACTAGGGGAAAGAGGAGAAGGTCAAACAGTCCACCTGGAAACCTAACTAGGGACTCTGGCTAGGTGCCAAAAAATAAAAAGGACAGGACAAATAAAACAAAGAAATGGAAATTTCAGTAGTGCTCTGGAGGCTAACAAGGTACAAGGGTAAAAAGGATAAAAATATTTTTTTTAAAAAGGCCATTAAGCATAAAGGCCATTCAATGAAAAAAAGAAAATGATAATACAGAGAGAAAACAAAACAGAGCAAAAACAAGGAGGAAAGGGGAATTGCATCAGTACCAACAGACAGGAAACTCTTTTTTTATTTTTTTCAGACGGAGCATGATCTCGGCTCACTGTAAGCTCCACCTCCCGGGTTCACGCCATTCTCCTGCCTCAGCCTCCCGAGTAGCAGGGACTACAGGCGCCCACCACCATGCCTGGCTAAATTTTTTTTGTATTTTTAGTAGAGACAGGGTTTCACTGTGTTAGCCAGGATGGTCTCGATCTCCTGAATGTAGACAAGGATTTCCTCCTAAATGCCCAAAATAATAAGGTAATATGCCTAGTATATTATTGGCATAATTTTGTATCTTTAAATAAAATTTACTTAAGTTTTAAAAAATACGAATTTCTAAGTTTTTAAAATTATAATTTAAATATGTAATTTGGTTCAACAATATTAAGAACATAGTACACTGATGTTAATAAGAGAATGTTTAATGTGAAAGAAAAAACTGGTAGTTAAAAAAGAGAAGGTAAAAACTTTCGACCTAAAATAGAGAAAGAAACAGAGGGACAGAGGGAGGGAATTAAGGAGATCTATAAACTTGGATGGAAAAAAAACAGGTATCTTAATTTCTACTAATCTCTAATTAAAATTGAGTATTTCCTTCAAATTTAAATGTAAGCAACAAAAGCACAGTAGTAGAAATAATACTTGTGATTTTGTTGGTTAGGCACAGTTGACTCACACCTGTGATCCCAGCACTTTGGGAGTCTGAAGTGGGCAGGTTGCTTGAGCTAGGAATTGCTCAACCTGGGCAACATGGCAAAAGAGTGTCTTTACAAAAATACAAAAATTAGCTGGGTGTGGTGGCATGTGCCTGTAGTCCCAGCTCCTTAGGAGGCTGAAGTGGGAGAACTGACTGAGCCAGGAGGTCAAGGCTGCAGTGAGCCATGATAGAGCCACTGCATTCCACTCTGGGCAGCAGAACAAAACCCTGTCTCAAAACAACAACAAACAAAACAAAACAAACTTGTGATTTTGTCATCAGTAAAAATTATATGCATTTTCATTTATTACAACTTACAGTCTCTCAAAATATCATTTATGCTAATTTCTTCTTGGAAGTTACATTAGTTCCTAGACTTGCTGTTACAGCTTTTTTAATTTAATGTATTATAAAGAAGTACATATTGCTATGTCACAGATTTGTTTTATTAATATTTTAGTAACTGCATTTCAGTATAATTGGTTTCCTTTATTTGAGGCATTTAAAACATTCTGACAAACGGCTTTATCAGATTGCCAAAGGGATATGTGGTCTAAAAAGCACAACAAGTGTTAGGAACCTCTGATCTAAACTGTGTGGTTTAAGAAAACACATGTATAAGAATGTACTTTCTGAACTATAATCCTTTTGTCAACTAGAATTTATATTCAAAGTTTATGACAGTCGTCGGGCATGGGGGACTCACGCCTATAATTCCAGCACTTGGCGAGGCCGAGGTGGGTAGATCACTTGAGCTCAGCAGTTCAAGACCAGCCTGGGCAATATGGAAAAATCTCGTGTTTGCTAAAAATACAAAAATTAATTGGGCATGGTGGTGCGTGCCTGTAATCCCAGCTACTT
>NW_012116266.1:5779737-5781376 GCF_000951035.1 Colobus angolensis palliatus
AAAGTTTATGACAGCACTTAGATGCTTACCTTAAAAAAAAAAAAAAAAAACTAGAAATTCTTTTCTGTAAATTTTAAAACACTACTTGGATTTGTTGAAAAAAAATATAAACTTACAAAAATACATTCAGTATTATAGCTACAGGAGAGTGAATAAATTGGTGTCTTCAGAAACCAAACTACGAGACTTTCATTTCATCAAGTGGACTGATGAGGCTGACTTCCTCTATCATCTGAAATAAAAACTGGTGCTTGAAAGCTAACATAAATAAGAACTTACAATACCAAAAATTGTTAAATTTGTTTATTTATTCAGTAATTTTATTGTCAGTGCTAAATATTACTTAGGTTTTCTGGAAAATAAAAGAAGCAGATTAGTTACAATATATAAGTTCAATATTTGTACGGTGAATGAAATTATAAAAAGACAAAGAACATACTAAACAATCCATGGAAAGCTTTTTGTACTGTTAATTATACTTGTATATATTAAATTTCAACACTTTCCTTACCTGCCCACCAGCTACAATGGCTCCAAAAAGATGCAATAAGCAACATTTAAGACTTTCCTTGAGATGTTCACTTTCCTGAAAACATTCTGTAAATATAACACACACATAAATAAATAAATTTGTCTTTCACAATATGATTTATCTCTAAGAAATGTCTGATGCATATGCGAAGAACTATTTGTGAAAAGGCTAATCTGTGTTAAAAGCCAAGGTTGATATGCATTTTGTCTTAGGAAAAGAAAAGAGAAGCCATCTACCAGATAGCATTTTAGGTATTCACGTCGTCTCACTGAGTTCTCATAATTCTCCATATAAGGATGATATTTGGCCCCCATTTATAAATGAGCAAAAGGAAAGTCAGAAGTTAGTATCTTGCCTGAAGTCACATGACTACTAACTGACAGGGCTAGAAACTAACTCAAACCTGGCATAAAATTAGACGTCTCTCTTTTTTTTTTCCTTTGAGATGGAGTCTCACTGTATTGCCCAGGCTGGAGTGCAGTGGTGCGATCTCAGCACACTGCGATCTCTGCCACCCAGGTTCAAGCAATTCTCCTGCCTCAGCCTCTGGAGTAGCTGGGATTACAGGTGCCTGCCACCACACCCAGCTAATTTTTGTATTTTTAGTAGAGATGGTGTTTCGTCATGTTGGCCAGGCTGATCTTAGACTCCTGACCTCAGGTGATCTTCCCGCCTTAGCCTCCCAAAGTGCTGGGGTTACAGGCGTGAGCCACTGCACCCAGCCTAGACGTCTCTTTACTAAGACTATCAGACCTCTCATTAGTAAAAATTGACCATAACTAGTGCACTACAGAAAGAAAGAGTTGGACAAAAAGATTTCCTGAGTTCACTTCAGGGCTAATGTTCTAAAATTCTGGTACCAATAGTAAGTTTTCTTTTAAAAGTATAAATTATTTTATTTATTTATTTTTTTTAAAAAAACAGGCTATACATGCATACAACAAAGAAAAAGCAGCACAAAGACCTGACAAGGGGCCGGGCGCAGTGGCTTACGCCTGTAATCCCAGCACTTCGGGAGGCCAAGGCAGGCAGATCACGAGGTCAGGAGAGCGAGACCATCCTGACCAACATGGAGAAACCCCGTCTCTACTAAAAATACAAAAAAAT
>NW_012116266.1:5782321-5808400 GCF_000951035.1 Colobus angolensis palliatus
TCCTGGGCTCAGGTGATCTGCCCACCTCAGCCTCCCAAAGTGCAGGGAGTACAAGGGTAAGCCACTGCGTCCAGCCTGGACATTATTATATCTTAACAGATACATCTGCCTCATTCATTTCTTGTAATGACTAGAGGCATATACCGCTACAATGTGTTACCTTCACTTAACCAGTTCTCTCTTGATAAACTGCTATGCTTTTCCCCTTTCTTTTGATGCTGTTATGAACATCCTTTTGCATACGTCATTACACACTGGGATAAGACAGTAACAATAAAATTATTTCCAATAACAAATGTTACCAAAAAGAAACAGCTTTGAGGTAACCTGGATAGAAACTTATAATTAAAAAATTAAGAAGTTCCAGCTATATGAGAATAACTGGTACTATACATGGCTTTCAGCTATAAACAACTAGAAAACTGGAGAAAATCAGTTCCAGAAACTGGGTCACAGAACTGTGATACACACAAGAAGGAAAACAAAGTAAGCACAAGGATCACACAGATTCCGGTTTGGAGACACTTTCCAAACTACTACATGGAAAGGAGGAACCTTAAAAGAACACAGTCATTTGTTGAGTTGAGGAGACAGAAATCAAAGTTTAGAGAGGCTTAGGCAACTGGAATTTGTAAAGCAGAGTACTGGAGTAGAGGAAGCTATACAGAGAAAGTGCTCTAGAAATATGCACAGGGCTCACTTTGTGTCTCAGTGTCTATCCTCACACAATAGTGTGATATCCCACAAGATTGGCAAAAAATTACAAAGAAACTGTAAGCTGAGTAATTCTCTGATTTTACACAGAGCTAGAAGATGACAGAGTTCCATTCATCCACAGTGGACACACAGAAAGATAATACATAAAAAAGGACATAAAAACATATATACCATTGCAAATTCTCATCATAAGATTGCTGGGTGGCTATATTAGCATATGACAAAGTAGGCAAGAAATATAATGAAGGCAAGGAATGTTATTCATGATGAAAAGTGGAACTCAATAAATTTAAATAAGAAAATACAACTCAATGAGTTTAAGATTATTGAAGTCATAAAGAGTATTTTCTCTTGCAATAATGGAAATATATTAGAAAGTAATGAAAAAAAGATTATCTGGAGACCCTTTTCATGAAGATGGCATTAAAAGAAAGGTGGCCCCTGCCCTTCCCAAAGCCAAAGCCAAAGCCAAGTTTATGAAGGCCAAGAAGGCAGGGCTAAAAGGCATCCACCCCACCCCCCACACACATACAATCTGCACATCACCCTTTGGTGGCCCAAAACACCATGGTTCCAAAGGCAGCCCAAACAGCCTCAGAGGAACACTCGGAGAAGATACAAACTTGGCTATATGCCAGCACCAAAATCCCTTTAAGCCACTAAGTCAGCCATGAAAAAGATGACAGCAAAACACCTGTGTTCACTGTAGCTATCAAGGCTAACAACTGATCAGATAGGCCATGAAGAAGCTCTATGACAATGATGTGGCCAAGGTCTACACCCTGATCAGGCCTGCTGGAGAGAAGACATATGTTAGACTGCCTCCGGACTATGAGGCTTTTGATATTGCCTACACAACCCGGATCATCTAAACTGAGTCCATCAGGTTAATTCCAAATATACACTTTTTTTACCATAAAGAAAAAAAGAGCTGGGGGTGGAGGCTCATGTCTGTAATCCTAGCACTTTGGGAGGCTGAGGTGGGTGGATCACTTGAGGCCAGGAGTTGGAGACCAGCCTGGCCAACATGGTGAAACCCCATATTTACTAAAAATATAACAATCAGCTGGGTGTGATGGCAGGCACCTGTAATCCCAGCTACTCGAGAGGCTGAGACATAAGAATCGCTTGAACCCAGGAGGTGGAGTCTGCAGTGAGCCAAGATCGTGCCACTGTACCACTCCAGCCTGGGTGACAGTGTAAGAACCCATGTCAAAAAATAAAAATAAAAAAAGAAAGAAAGAAAGAAAGAAGGATCTGAAACTCCCCAAACACTTGCAGATTAAACAATACATTCCTTTTCATTTTATTAATTTAATCTTTTTTAATTGACAAATACAAATTGCATACATTTATAATGAACATGGTATTTTGAAATATGTATACATTGTGGCTAAATCAAACTAATTAACATATACATTACCTCACATAACTTTTTTTGTGGTAAACCTCTCTCTTAGCTACTCTTAGTCATTTTCTTTCTTTCTTTTTTTTTTTTTTTGAGATGGAGTCTGGCTCTGTCGCCCAGGCTGGAGTGCGGTGGCCGGATCTCAGCTCACTGCAAGCTCCGCCTCCCAGGTTTAGGCCATTCTCCTGCCTCCGCCTCCCAAGTAGCTGGGACTACAGGTGCCCGCCTCGTCGCCCGGCTAGTTTTTTGTATTCTTTAGTAGAGACGGGGTTTCACCGTATTAGCCAGGATGGTCTCGATCTCCTGACCTTGTGATCCGCCCGTCTCGGCCTCCCAAAGTGCTGAGATTACAGGCTTGAGCCACCGCGCCCGGCCTACTCTTAGTCATTTTCAAGTATACAATGCATTGTTACTAACTACATTCACAATGTTACGTAGTGGCTTTCTTGAATTTATTCTTCCTAACTGAAATTTTGTATCCTTAAACCAGCATTTCCTGAATTTGAAAATATTTTAAACCAAATGAAGAAAAAATTGTTTTAATTTAACAAACTTAAAACAAACATATCAAAATCTATGGGGCACAACTAAAGCAATGATTCATGCTCATTCTAGAAGAAAGGTCTAAATAAAGATCTAATTAAAGATTGAACTTTCACCCTAAGAAGCTAGAAAAAGAAGAGCAATTAAGACGGAGTTAATATTAAAGATAATAGAAAAAATAATGAAAAAGGAAAGAATAAACAATAGAGGAAAATCAATGAAATCAAAAGCTAGTTCACTGGTAAGATTAATATAATCTTTTAAGAGACAGGGTCTCACTATGTTGCCCAGGCTGGAATGCAGTGGCTATTCATAGGCACAATCATAGTGCACTACAGCCCCAAACCCCTGGGCTAAGGTGATCCTCCTGCCTCAGCCTCCTAAGTAGCCAGGACTATGGGCATGTGCCAGGATCAATATAATTTAAAAACCTCTAGTTAGACCAATCAAGAAAAAAGAAGACAGAAAAATGTAAATTATCAATGTCAGGAATGAAAGAGGAGACATCAATCTAGATTCCATAGATTTAGGAAGGATACATGAAGAAATATTATGAACAACTTTATGCTAATAGATTCAATAATACAGATGAAAAATACAAATTCCTTGGAAGACATTAATTACAAAAACTAACACAAGAAGAAATAGAAAATCTGAGTAGCCCTTTATCTAGTAAATAAATTTACTCCATAATTTAAAATCTTTTCACATTGGACACAACAGTACATGCCCATAGTCCCAGCTACTCAGGAGGCGGAGGTGGAAGGATCACTTGAGCCCAGGAATTCAAGACGAGCCTGAGCAATATAGCAAGATTCTGTCTCAATGAAAAACAAAACAAAACCTTTCCACAAGGTAATCTCTAGGTCCAGATCTGCTGGTGAGTGTTAAGAAAATCATAATAGCATTCTCAAACCAACTCTCACAGAAAATAGAGGAAAACAGAACCCTGCCTAACTCATTTAATATGACCAGTATTGTTGTTTGAGCCACCAAATCAATAGTATTTTGTTATACCAGCCCAAGTAGACTAAGACAGATTTTGTTACAAAGAAATAGAGTGCTACTACAACAAAGACCTAAGAATACAGAAGCAGCTTTAGAACTGGGTAATGGGTAGAGGCTGTAAGAGTTCTGGGGTGCATGCTGGAAATAGGGACCTTCAGGGCAATTCTGTTGAGCTCTCAAACATAAATAAGGAGCATGTTATTAAAAACTACTAGAAAGGTGATCCTTATTAAAAAGTGGCAAAGAACTTGGCCGAACTGTGTTCTAGTGTTTTGTGGAAGGTAGAATGTGCAGCAAGCAATGAAACTGGGTATTTAGCTAAGGGGATTTCTAAGTAAAGTGTTGAAGGAGCAGCTTAATTTCTCCTTCTGACTGCTTATAGTTAAAATGTGAGAAGACAGAAATAAACTGAAGAAGAAACTGTTAAACACAAAAGAACCAGAAGTTGAGATTTAGAAAATTCGCAGCCTATCCAAATTACAAAAAACAAACAAACAAACAAGAAAGCTTGTTCTAAAGAAAACACTGAGGGTGTGACTGATAAACAGACCATGGTTATAACTAGTGGACTTAATCAGCCAGCTCAGTGAGGCCAGGAATGGATATGGGATTATACCAGAAAAGGCACTACCATTTTGAACTAAAGGGGACAGAGAAAGTGGGAAGGAATGAAGGTAGACTGTTAGACTTCTTGGATTCTATAGACCAGACCATAAAGCTATTCGGTTTGAATGTGTGATAAGAAAAACTCTGAAAGCAATTCAGAGATTATGAGGGCTGCCACTCCCACCAAAGACCCAGGAGACAAGACTGTTTCCTCTTCCTTGGTTTCAAAGGGTAGGACCACAGGTCAGGTTTCAGTGGGCCAGGATGACCTACCCAGTGCCTCAATGGTGGGGCTGCTCTCACAGACAGCACTATGGGTGGGGCCCTTGCAGGGACCTTGGGTGGGGGGTGACACTGGCAAACCAGTGCGCATGGAGTACACAGTATCAACCAAAGAGGGCTATTCTCAAGCTTTAATGCCTAATAGAATTTACCCTACTAGGTTTTAGGCTCACCTGAGACCTGTCACCCCTTTATTCCTTCCACTGTCTCCCTTTTGGAATGGGAATATGTATCCTAAACCTGTTCCAACGTTGTATTCTGGTTACATATAACTTATTTCTTTTCACAGGTTGACAGCTGGAAAGGGATTTTGAGTCAGGATGAATTGTAACTTCAGTCTAACCAGTAACAGATTTAGAAATTAAGATTCTGAACTTTAGACTTACAGAGTTGATGTGAGAACAAGTTAAGACATTTGGGGCTGTTGGGGTAAAATGGATGTATTCTGTATGTGATAAGTACATGAATTGGGCAGGGGTGCAAGGACCGAGTGGTATAGAGTGAACTATGTATCTCCAAAATTAGTATGTGGAAGCCCTAACACCTCCCCTATGTGACTGTATTGCAGATAGAGCCTTTAAATAAATGATTAAAGTTAAATGAGGTCATAAAAGTAGAGCCTTGATCAAAGAGAACTAGTGCCTTTATAAGAAGAGGAAGAGACAACAGTCTTTTTCCAACATGTGAGGACACAGCAAGAAGGTGACTATCTGCAAGCCACAAAGTCAGATCTCACCAGAAAATAAAACCTGCTGGACTTTCCAGCCTCCAGAACTATGAGAAATAAATTTCTGTTATTTAAGCTACCCAGCTACAGTATTTTGTTATGACAATCAAAGCAGACTAAGACAAAAACCATACAAGACATATAAGGCAAAAAATCCTAGAAACCCTTACTGTCCTTGAACAGAGATACAAAATTTTTAAACAAAAAAATCAATCAAATGCAGTAGTACATAAAAAGGATAATATACTATAATCCTAGCACTTTAGAAGACTGAGAAAGGAGGATTACTAGAGGCCAGGAGTTCAAGACTAGTCTAGAGGCAACACAGCAAGACCATATCTACAAAAATATCTACAAAAACATTTTGTTAAATGAGCCAGCTGATATGGTTTGGATCTATGCCCCCACCCAAATCTCATGTTCTACTGTAATCCTCAGTGTTGGAGGTGGGGCCTGGTGGGAAATGACTGGATCATGGGGGCGGATCCTTCATGAACAGTTTAGCAGCATCCCTTTGGTGCTTTTCTCATGACAGAGTTCTCAAGAGATCTGGTCATTTAAAAGTGTTTAGCACCTCCCAGCTTTCTCACTCTTGGTCCTGCTCCTGCTTCGCCTTCTGCTGTGAGTAAAAGCTCCTGAGGCCTCCCCAGAAGCAGAGGCTGTCTGGTACAATCCTGTGGTCCTAGCTACTCAGGAGGCTGAGGCAAGAAAATCATTTGAACCCAGGAGTTTGAGGCTACAGTAAGCTATGATTATACCATAACACTCCAGACTGGGCAACACAGCAACACCCTGTTTTTCAAAAAAAAAAAAAAAAAGAGAGACAGCGAGAGACAAATAAAAATTAATTATATAATCACAACCAAAGGTAGTTCAGGCCAGAAATATGATGTTAGTTTAATATTTGAAAATCAACCTATGTACTTCGCCAATTAACAAGCACCTCAAATAGATGTAGTAAAAGTACGTTTAAAAAAAAAAGTCAACGTCCATTCAGTAATAGCAAAGCAGGGTTAGAATAAGACTTCCTCTACTTAATAAAAGGCATCTATTTTTAAAAACATATAGCTAATATCATATTTAATGGTGAAAGACTGAATTTTTTCCCTTCTACATGTGGGAACAAGGATATAAAAGTCAATACACAAAAACAAATTATATTTCTATATACTAGTTTTAAAAATGAAAAATACAATTTAAAACAAATCAGGCTGGGCATGGTGGCTCTCACCTGTAATCCCAATACTTTGAGAGGCTGAGGTGGGAGGATCACTTGAGGCCAGGAGTCTGAGAACAGCCTAGGCAACACAGTGAGACTTTGTCTCCATAAAAAAAATTGTTTATATTAGCCAGGCACAGTGGCACATGCCTATAGTCTTAGATATTTGGGAGGCTGACGTGAGAGGACCACCTGAGCTCACAAGTTGGAGGTTATATAGTGAGCTATGATTGCACTACTGCACTTCAGCCTGAGCAACAGAATGAGACCGCATCTCTCCCTAAAAATGAATAAGATAAATCATTTACAAAGCATACAAAATATACAATACTTTGGGATAAATTAACAAAATATGTGCACAATCTGTATATACAAGAGACAAAGGCTTCTATGGGATACTTTACTTCTAAGCCAAGTGGCTCCCTGACACACCAATTTGATTTTATAACCTCATTTGGAGGACTTAAGAATAGCCCTTGGATGGCTGTGAGGACTCCTGATGAACAGAAACACCTTATACTGTTCTACTGGCATGCTGGGTTTCCTGTCCTCTATCCTATAAGTGAGGCCAGTTTCCAGAGATGGTTTACTATGGAGCTTCATTACCTAGTTAGCTAGGTATCACTACTGGTGGTCAAGCAGAGTTAGTACTGTAGTCATCTTCAGCAAGCAATCAAAGGACTATTTCTGTCCTGTTTCATTTCACAGGGAAAAGAAAGAACTGAAGCAAATATGGCAAAATGTTAAGTGACAAATTTGAATGGGAAATACATACTCAAGGAACACACAGTGTTCCTTTTATAGTCTGCAAATTCTATATTTTTGAAAGATGGCATATATAAGTCACATATATAGGGGCTAACTCTCTCAAGTTTCCTATTTTCAGTAAAAATTCTGAAGTTCTAAAATATACCACCATTGGTCGGGCATGGTGGCTCATGCCTGTAATCCCAGCACTTTGGGAGGCTGAGGTGCGTGGATCACCTGAGGTCAGGAGTTCAAGACCAGCCTGGCCAACATGGTGAAACCCTGTCTCTACTAAAAATGCAAAAATTAGCCGGGTGTGGTGGCCTATGCCTGCAATTCTAGCTTTTTGGGAGGCTGAAGCAGGACAACTGCTTGAATCCAGGAGGCGGAGGCTGCGGTGAACCGAGATCGCGCCACTGTACTCCAGCCTGGGGCAACAGCGTGCAACTTCGTCTCAATAAAAAAGTAACTAAATAAAATAAAATATACCATCATTAAAATATTGTTATTCTAAAAAAATTTTTTTGAGAACAGCACATTAAATAAAACTAAGTACAATAATTGCAGCCAAACACAAATCATGTACCTTACTCCAGTGACATGTTCTTACAACCTTTATTTTATAAATTAACAAAGCTGAATCAAGATCAGAATCAGAGTAAGAATAAAAAGTAATCAGAGTAAGATGATAATCATAGCAAGAGAAATTAGAGGTGTTACTTACGATAAAAGAAAGGGACGAATTCCACTGTGAGAGAAGCTGGTTTATATTTCTGTCTGCTCTTCTCCACAGTACTAAGGATTCGTCTATCATTAAAAAGAAGTCAATAATAAATTACAACATGGGCAAGCAGACATGGCACAATTACAAAAACAATTATAAAACAAATTTATTATTTTACTTTTGATTTGTGTCTTGAACTATGTATCTCTAGGATTCACATAATCTTGAAAAGAAGTCTAGCAAATAACTGAACTGTTCATCAATTAAAAGATTTATTTTTTTGAATTACGCAACATGGTAGCTAGGTTAAATCTCCAAATAACTGTAAAATGAACAAGAAGCCAGCTCTTAAAATTTCCAATCTGTAAAAGAACTTGTTCAGCAGTAACGCTAAACTGACAGCTCAGACTAGTAGCATATTATTATAGTAAAGTTGAAATTTATCAGAAATCCGGGTTACTCTGCCACTTTCTGAAACTTTATAATAATGAATAATGAGGCCATATATTAGCGTCTTTCATCTTGAGGATACAGATCCAGTATGGGCTGGGATTATTTCTGTTTTTAATGACAATTCCAGTAGTTTTGATGGATGTGATGTCTTCTACAGGCTTTGGTAAAGCCAATACAAATTGCACGTGCTTTTAACAAGAACATTTCAATTCACTACAAAATGAATCTCTTAGATGGGCATAGTGGTGTGGAGATTGGAGAATAAAGAGAAGTATTATGATGATACTTCCAACTAGTAGATGGTAAATTTTTTAAAATCACAGATACTTTTTCATTCCCTAAAAAAGCATTTAAAATTACTAAAGCCAACAAAAATAGAAAATATTTAAAGGACAGCTGCATAGAAATTCTGTACATCTAAATATGATCAACTGATAAAGCACTGGTCTAAGATGCTTTCTTCTTAATGGCCATAATTGAGCTATTGAAATTACTTTCCTTATAATTATTTCAAACCTGAGAAGAAATTTCAATTCATCATAGAACAAACCACATAGGATAAGCATAGCTGGACTCAGTGATAGCAAAATAAAGAGTTCAAAGATCCAGATCTACTATACAAATTCATTAGAAATCATATTAGACCTCATTTGCTACTGCACTGCTTTCCAAATCTATGCCTATTTCCAGTGTGTGGAAGGCAGAACAATGATTATACCAGCTGTATTTATTTTAATTTCAAACATAACATGTTAGAACATTAATAGATCTTCCTATTTAATTAAGACCATTATCAAAGATTTTCATGTTTTTGTAACAATATAAAATTCACTGGAGTTTCAAATAAAAAATTCAATCATGTGGTAAAAAAATTAATTTTAAAAGGATAAAATTTAATTTAGCTTTCAGTTAGGTTTTTCCATGGGATTATTATCATTTTGTACATCCATTATAAATTATGGTATTAACTAATAGATTGCTTATATCCTATCCAGACAACCTATGCTACAAACAATAAACATCCTCACCTGATTAACATAATACAAATGTACTTCTACAATTTGTGATCAATGACTCATTCTAAAGTTCCTGTATTAGATGTAACATATGCACATAATTTCCAATATATTTGTGGTAAAAATTTAATATGCTAACATAAACAAAAGGGGTGAGAACTATTACACATATTAGAACACAAAAATTAAAGCACAAGCAGTTTGTACTGCATGTTTTCAATAAGTTAGTAGAGCTAAAAATGAACTTTAGTCTTATACCATTTGTAGAATGTAGCACAGTTAATTGCTCCATTATTATTTGATATTTGGGCCAAGCATCTAGCATGTAGCAGATGGTAATACCTATTAACCGGTTGTCTGAGAGGGCTGTAAAACACTTATTTGCTCTCAGTTTTCTAAGTTTATGTCCTTGGTTGATTTAACCATGCTGCTGCTGCTTTTTTTTTTTTTTTTTTTATGTAGTCTTGCTCTGTCACCCAGGCTGGAGTGCAGTGGCGTAATCTCAGCTCACTGCAAGCTCCGCCTCCCAGGTTCACGCCATTCTCCTGCCTCAGCCTGAGTAGCTGGGAGTACAGGTGCCTGCCACCAGACCTGGCTAATTTTTTTGTATTTTTAGTAGAGACGGGGTTTCACTGTGTTAGCCAGGATGGTCTCGATCTCCTGACCTCGTGATCCACCCGCCTTGGCCTCTCAAAGTGCTGGGATTACAGGCCATGAGCCACGGCGCCTGGCCACCACGCTTCTTTTTTGTACTCACATCATATCTAGGACATAATCATTATTCTTAATTTTATTTGGGAAAAATTCAAGTTTTGGCAAAAGTTGCAACAATAAGAATAGATCAAAGAACATCAAATAGAGTTTACCTGAGTTCACTGTTAACACTTTATCCCGAATTTTTTTTTTTTTCTTTTAGAGACAGGGTCTTGCTCTATTGCCCAGACTGGAGTGAAGTGGTGCTATCCTAGTTCACTGTAACCTCTAACTCCTGGGCTCAAGCCATCTTCCCATCTCAGCCTCCTGCAAAGCTAGGACCACAGGTGCAAGCCACCATACCCAGTTAATTTTTTTTATTTTTTGTGAGGATGGGGTTGCCCAGGTTGGTCTCTAACTCCTGGGTTTAAGTGATCCTCCTACCTCAGCCTCCCAAAGTGTCCCACAGGCATGAGTCACTGTGCCCGGCCTCAATACATATAGAAAATTACATATATCATGGTCCTTCATCTCTTAATATTTTAGAGAATATTTACTAATAGGGATATAGTCTTATATAACACCATAGTATAGTTATAAACTTCAATAAATTTAACACTGATACAACACTTTTATGTAATCTACCAACCATATTCCAGTTTTGTCAATTCACCCACTAACATCCTTTGTAGCATTTCCCTCTTCCAATACAGCTTCCAGGCCAGGGTGAGGTATTGCATTTAGTGTCTCTTTAGCCTCTTTTAATCTGAAACGTTTCCAGAACCCCTCTTTGTGATATTTTTAAAGAAAGTTGTCCTCCAGCCTTCCTTTTTTTAAAAATTACAATGTTCTTCACTTGGGGTTTGCTTATTTTCTCACAATTAGATTCAGACTATGCATGCTTGGCTGGAATAACACATAAGCAATGATGTGTCCTTCTCAGGGTTATCACATGTGGAGCACATGATACCCATCTGCTTCTTACTGATAATCAGTTAATTTTGATCATCCAACCAACTGGATTATTTGGTCCAGTACTGTCCAAAATAATTACTAATTTTTCAATTACAAGTAATAAGTAATTGTGGGGAGACATTTTAAAACCACACACATGGCCACGCGCAGTGGCTCACACCTATAATCTTAGCACTTTGGGAGGCTGAGGCAGGTGGATCACCTGAGGTCAGGAGTTCAAGACCTGTCTGGCCAATATAGTGAAACCCTGTCTCGACTAAAAATAAAAAATAAGCCAGGCGTGGTGGTGCACGCCTGTAATCCCAGCCGCTTGGGAGGCTGAGGCAGGAGAATTGTTTGAACCTGGGAGGCAGAGGTTGCAGTGAGCTGAGATTATGGTACTGCACTTCAGCCTGGACAACACAGCAAGACTCCATCTCAAAACAAACAAACAAACAAACAAACAAAAAACATACACACATCATGCTCCCAACCAAAACTTCCCCCTAGGTTTAACATCCATGAATGATTCTTGCCTGATCCAATCTTATTATGATGTGTCCAAAATGTGATTTTTTTCCCCCACCTCCAGCATCCCCTCTATATTTACTAATTGGCACTTGGAATTTTACTGTAAGCAACACCCTTCACTTCTCCCTTATCTATCACTGGTATGAACTCATAAATTTTCTTCCTGAATGGTTAAATAATTCATTACTATAATTATTTTGTACATATATTATCCCAGGTTTGACAAGTTGGAGGCACAGGGCATACCTTAACATAACTCTTTTTCTCTGTGGCAAGGCAAGGAATCCTACTAAACTTGCACTAGTCACAAAGTAGGAACTCAGTAAGTACATTTTTGAATAAATGTTTAAATGAACGAACAAGTCACACTGAAGGAAGATTTCTTTTTCTCTTTTCTTTTCTTCTTCCTTCTTTCTTCTTCTCCTCCTTCTTCCTCTTTCTTCTTCTCTCTCACTCTCTTCTCCTTCCTTCCCTCCCTTCCTCTTTCCTTTCCTTCCTTTTTCCACTCCTTTCTCCTCTACTCTCCTTTCCTCTATCCCTCC
This sequence comes from Colobus angolensis palliatus, assembly GCF_000951035.1. NCBI lineage: Eukaryota > Metazoa > Chordata > Mammalia > Primates > Cercopithecidae > Colobus > Colobus angolensis. The sequence goes on from NW_012116266.1 coordinate 5,794,492, forward strand.
TTTCCTCCCTCCCTCCCTCCCCTTTCTCTCTTTCAGGTTTTGCTGTCACCCAGGCTGGAATGCAATAGTGTGATCATAGCTCACTGCAGGCTTCAACTCCTGGGCTCAGTGATCCTCTCACCTCAGCCTCCCAAGTACTCGGAACTACAGGCACATATCACCATACCCAGCTAATTTTTTTTTTTCTTTTTTTTCTAGATGAGGTCTTATACTCCTGGCCTCAACCAATCCTCCTGCCTTGGCCTCCTAAAGTGCTGGGATTACAGGTGTGAGCCACCATGTCTGGCTGATTTATTTCCCTATACTTATTTTAGTTCCACTTGAGGAAATCTTTCCAACTTTCTGAGATTCTGTAAGTAGAATCAAAATTGAGATAACAGATTAATCAAATCTGCAAAAAGCATCTATTTGTTTTCATCAAATAAGAAAAGAAATAGTTTTAAATGGCTCTGTATTTGGAATTATGTTAATTTTAATTAAATCTATTCTAACCTGCTTTAGCTCTTTTGGTAAGCAATAAACACAAACAATGAATAAGAAATTATATATCTTCTAAATTTCCAGTTAATTTCAGAATCAGATTAATAAATAAGGTGTAAATTATTGCTGTAGATTCCTTTCTATAAGTCTTCCATGAGCAATGGATTTCTCCTAATTCCATTTTTTAATCTCCCTTTCAAAGTCAAAGAAACCCAAGTCTGAATTTCCCTGCTTTACCATTTATCTTTGAAGCAGTTCTTACATTACTGGCAAGATTGCTGTGCATATTAGAGATAATACATACATAGCTTCTAATGTAATTCCTGGCAAATATATACATGCATTCATTAAATGCTGCTACTCATCCTCTACTTTGCCCCCCTTTCTGTTGCCATCTTACATAAGCAGAATTTTCTTCCTATATTATGTTAATAGCATTTAAAAGTTTCTTCTTTTTGGGTCTCTGGGCTGTGCTCCTAGCTCGGGCTCCCTCTCCTCAGTTCTGAGAGGCCTTAGGTGGTTCTGTGGCAGCCTCTGTTGCCTGTGACCTGCAGGCCCTGCAAGATCCCCGGGCAAGATGCCGGAGCATGCTGGAAGCTGGAATGTGGACTCAGTGACTTTTGAGGATGTGGCTGTGACCTTCACCCAGCAGGAGTGGGCGTTGCTGGATTTTTCCCAGAAGAAACTCTTACAGAGATGTGACACAGGAAACCTTCAGGAATTTGGCTTCTACAGGAAACAAATGGGAAGACCAGAATGTTGACGATCCAGTCAGAAAATATGGGAGAAATGTAAGTCATATGGTAGAGAGACTGTGTGAAGGTAAACAAAATAGTCCATGTGGAGATACCTTCAGTCAGAATTCAAATCTTAATCTGAACAAGAAAGTTTCTACTGAAATAAAATCATGTGTATGCAGAATGTGTGGAAAAGTCTTCATATGTCATACATCTCTACATAGGTATATTGTGTCTCACAGGTATATTGTATCTCACTCTGGACACAAACTATTTGAGTGTGAGGACTGTTAATGAAGCCATATAAATGTAAACAATGTGGGAAAGTCTTTCTCTCACAGGTGTTTGAAGACACATGGTAATGCACAGTGATAATGGATTTTATAAATGTACAGTATGTGGGGAAAACTTTATTTTCCCCAGTTTATTTAAAATGCACCAGAAAACTCACACTGGAGAAAAAAAATCCTATAAATGTAAATATTGTGGTAAAGACTTCAATTATTCCAGAAAAGTCACGAACATGAAAGAACTCATAGAGGAGAGAAACCCTATACAAGCAAGAAATGTGATAAATTATTAACTTCTTCCTATGTCCTTCAACAACATGAAATGATTCATACTGGAGAGAAACCCTATAGATGCAGAGAATGTGGCAAAGCCTTTACAACTTCCAGTTTCCTTCGTAAGCATACAAAGGCTCACAGTGGAGAAAAGCCTTAGGAATGTCAAAAATGTGTTAAATCATTCACACTTTCCAGTTCCCTTGGATGACATGAAAGAACTCAAACTGAAGAGAAACCCTTGGATATAAGTAAAATGGTAAAGCCTTCACTTCTCCCAGATCCTTTCAACAGCATGAAAGAAGTCATACTACAAAAAAAACCATGTGAATGGAAGAAATGTGGTAAAGACTTCAGATATCCTAGTTCTATTAGAACAGATGAAAAAACACATAGTGGGATTGTGAGGAATACTGGAAAACATGTAATTTTCTCAGTTCCTTTTGAAAACTAAGAGAAACTCATAGTGGGGGAAAAATGAATGTAAAAAAACTGGCAAAGTCCTCAGTTTTCCCAGTTTCTTTCAAGGACATAAAAGGGTTCACAATAGAGAAAAACCCTATAATTTTTAGAAATGTGGCAAAGCCTTCAGTTTTTCCATTTTTCTTTGAAATATGTAAGAAGTCAGTGGAGATAAGCCTTATAAATTTAAATGTGTGGTAATTTCTTTAGTTTGTAAGTTTCATTTGATACTTGAACTCATTTTTTAAAAATTCCTATAAATGTACAGAGTGTGAGAGTACCTTCATTTGTCTAATTGTCTAGCACATGTTCAAGATACATGGTAACAAACTGTAGATGGACCTTATAAATGTGAGAGCACTCTGGATTGGAAGCACAGTAGTGTAGAAAATACAGAAATGTTTTTAAGTTTAACAATTACTTCAAAAGTTTTGTAAAACTCTCACTAGTAAGAAATTCTATACACGTTGGTAAATTGGAAAGCCTGATGTAAATTAATGCTCAGAAATGCACATAAGTGGAATGTTATTCTCATTATAAATATTTTGCTTATCAGTGGTTCATTGCTAAAGAGGGTCTCTGTGCTTTTGATTTCTACTTCCGCAAGAAAACCTCAATGTGAAAATTCTGTGGATACTCTTTCAGCAATGCTACATGAGTTTAATAGGTAGTGGATTTTTAAAAAATTAAATTAGTAAAATTCTTCTCTCTTAAGTGTGTTGGATCTCTGGGTAAATTAAAATGTATTCCTATATGGAGGTAATTTTAATTTTTATGTAATTTTTAAAGTTATCTGATTAATGGGCCATTGAAAAATGTGTTTTTGGTAACATTTGGAATTTTCTCACTGGCCTCATCTGGCAAGTTTTGGTTATCCGTACATGTTTTCTACTTTATATAGGAAAATTACTCTTTTTTGGTGTAATAATCTTTGTTATATTTTCCTTTTTAATAAAGAGTTATCAAAAAAATTTTCTTCTTTTTGACTCTCAAAAACTGTTTTTAGCTACCAATTTTATCTAATTTGTTATCAGAACTACCTTTAATAAATCTTCTCTCCCCATCTTTAAATTCATTTTGCTATTATTAAAGATTCCTTTAAAAGCCTCTCTTCTGCCATTTTCAGACTGGTTTTATGTTCCTCTTTCTGTATCTGTCTTGCTGTCTATAAAGAAAAGTTATGTCATTGTTTCAAAACTTAAAATGTTCTCTTAGATTTGCCATTGCTGAAAAGTCTAAGGTGGAGGATGGAGAAGTAGCAAGAGTAGAAGGGAGAGGAGGAAGAGATACACTTTCCTTAGAGAAATCTCTGGCATACATGTCAAAATGGGGGAACACTGATTAGTTAGAACCAAAGTGCTAATGAGTATAAAGACTACAGATGAAGCACTGTTAAGTGTCTCTTTGTATCTTTTTTTAAAAAGACAGGTCTCTATAGCTAACTGAAGCCTTGAACTCTTAGGCTCAAGCAGTCCTCCCACCTCAGCATCCCCAGTAGCTGGGACAACAGGCATGAGCCACCACATCCGGCTCCCTTTTTGTATTTTTAAAGACTCATAAGCAGGGCATAAGCAGAGATAAACAGAAGTCACGGCACTAATTGCCAACTATTTCTACCCCTTCTAGTCACATGGTAGATTTTAACTTGGCCCCACTGTAGTAGACCGGGACATGTAATCACAGTTCTGGCCAATGAGTTCAGAATGAAAATGACATGTGTCATGTAGCATGACCAGACAAGACAAGAACATTAAACTGCCAATTTGACACCTTTCAAAACTTTTTCTCTCACACTTGGTGACTACAAGGGCTAAAATGATGCTCTGTTAGCCTGGGACCTTTAGTGACTATGATGAGTAGAGGCTCTCTGCTTACCCACAACAGACAGACAACATGAAAAAGAAGTAAATCTTTTGTTATTCTAATTCCCTTGTTTGTTACTGGTGCATAATTTACTCCTCCTGTCTAACTGAAATTTTGTATCTTTAACCAACATTTTCCCAATCTCCATCTCCCAGGATGTATTCTGATTTCAATAAAATATTATATCACTATACAGAACATACAAAAAGTGCTACCACATAGTATATATAAATGTTCTCTTGGTTATCAATTCTTCACCATCATCTAATGGTATGGGGGCTATACTACCCTAGAAACCCTGAAAAAATCTATAAAAATAATTTAGTAATGAAATTCTGCAATCATGTTGCAGGAAGTAGAAATTATTTACAAATTGGTCAGGCTAAGTTGAAAATGAAAAATGGAAATCTTGAGGAGATTTGGGAGATTTAAAAAAGAGGTCTGATTGAGAGTGATGATACAATTCTTTGTAATCTGTGCCCACAGGTAAGAACAATATGTGACTTTAAAAGTCTTCTCTTTGAGCTCCGTACTGGTAATTAAGCTATTGTCACTAAGCTACCAACCGACTCTTCTATATTCTCTCTGCTTTGTGATGCTGGGACAGGCATCATGCAAACTTTCTTTTTCCAGCTGCCTCCCTTTTGGGCTCCCTAATAGAGGGTACCAGATGAAGCGTGGAAGAAAGAGAGCAAGGATTGGTTCCACAATGCTCTTTTTCTGTATACTCATCAGCATCACGCCAGCAAGAATTCTTAATTGTAGCAATGGCAGTTGGCTCCTGTCTTCAGCTTATTTTTGGCAATCCCAGAATGAGCCTCTTGACCGTTCAAGAGATATAAGCACCAGCTATGCAATGCTCCTTCCTCAGAGGTCTGAACCCCAGTGCTGTAGGGCATCTTCTCCAAAGTCTAGATTCTGATAACTTCATCCTCTTCCCTTTGTTCCCATGACCGCAGGGAAAGTAGCTGTTTCCTAAAGTTAATGTCCTACCTTTGTTTTGTCAATTCTCTAACATTTGTTTATCAATTTCCTTGTATTAGATCCTCTCTTTTAAAATATCTAGTTTGAGGAGGCTGGGTGCAGTGGTTCATGTGTATAATCCCAGTACTTTGGGAGGCTAAGGTGGGAGGACTACTTGAGCCTAGGAATTCAAGACCAGTCTGGGCAACATAGTGAGATCTCATGTCTAAAAATAAAAATAAAAATAAAAATATTTAGTGTGGTTTCTGTTTTCCTTATGGGATCCTGATGACATAAACTCTACAATTAAAAATAAATGGACAAAGGCCAGGCACGGTGGCTCCCAGCACTTTGGGAGGCCAAGGCAGGCAGATCACGAAATCAGGAGATCGACACCATCCTGGTCAACATGGTGAAATTCCATCTCTACTAAATATACAAAAATTAGCCGGGTGTGGTGGGGCACTCTTGTAATCCCAGCTATGCAGGAGGCTAAGGCAGGAAAACTGCTTGAACCTGGGAGGTGGAGGTTGCAGTGAACTGAGATCATACCACTGCACTCCAGCCTGGTGACAGCAAAACTCCATCTCAAAAAAAATATAAAAAAAGAAATGGACAAAATACTGCTAGAAAGCATTTTCTAATTATAAAGTACGTTTTTTAAAAAAGAACTTTTCTTGAAAAACATGTATACTGTATTTGATGTTACTATGCCTTTAACATTTCTTATCAGATTATTAGTACTCAAAATTGTATTGCAAAATACAAGTTCAGGGTATCTGTAATTATTCAGAAGTAGAATTTATCACTAATTCATTCCCTCCAACATATTTCTCTAACTCAAGAGTTAAACCTATGGGTCTTATATACTTCTTTCCAATTGCTTTCATAGAGGAGACCCGCTTTGAAGAATCAGATATATTATGACATTCAGGTTTTAAATGAACACTATTATTTATAAGACATACCCTGAAATTCTATGTCTCCAATTCCGATATGGATCATATAAGCTTTCACAAAATGCCAATGCATGGATCACAAATTCTTCAACAGATGTCTGATCAGCCATTTCCTTCTCTTTTTTTTTGCTTTTTAACTGAGAACAAAGTTAAACATAAAATTAAAGACATGTCTTACTTATCATCTAACAATAAGTCATTAAAATTAAAGACATGTCTTACTTATCATCTAACAATAAGTCATTTGTATTCAAATAAGCCAAACTTTCCCTTTGAGACTAAAAGAGTCATTTAATCATATGGACTGAATACAGCCTCTACGATTTTAAGCATGTCCTATGATAGGTTTAAAATAAATAGTCAAACATCTTTTGAAAAAGTAATGTTTTCAGTAAGAAGGATATGTGATAAATAATACGTAAAAATCACAAATTGTATCATTTTAAAAGTCATTTATAAAACACTTGAATTTTTAAATTAAGTAACAGTATATATAATAACTACTTGTCTACATTTAGGTAATACGTACAAGATTTTTGAAATATATATTACCCAACAATAAGTTTAAGTCTCTTCTCAATTATTACCTCTTCTGAAAATATTTAACTATACTGACTATAATATAAAAAAAAAGTAGGCCGGGCTCGGTGGCTCATGCCTGTAATCCCAGCACTCCGGGAGGCCGAGGCAGGCGGATCACCTGAGGTCAGGAGTTTGAGACTAGCTTAACCAACATGGAGAAACCCCGTCTCTACTAAAAATACAAAAGTTGGCCGGGCACGGTGGTGCATGCCTGTAATCCCAGCTACTTGGGAGGCTGAGGCAGGAGAATCGCTTGAACCCGGGAGGTGGAGGCTGTGGTGAGCAGAGATCGGGCCATTGTACTCCAGCCTGGGCAACAAGAGCGAAACTTCATCTCAAACAAACAAACAAACAAGCAAACAAAAAGTAAAACCTAGTTGCTTTCAGTAAAGCGACAAAAATGATTAGTTCACACCTACTTGCTGAATATAGAGCGTTGTCATGGTGATGACATAATTAATGTAGGAGCAAGTCCCAATTTCTTCCACATTTGACAGATTTCTGTGAGAAAAAGAGACTTTAATTTTTTACAATGAATGTTGAACAAAACATATGTTCGTGAATTCAGCTTGAATTATGAGAACACAAGTTGGCAAACAAAATGCAAATGACATTTATTAAAACATAAAATCAATATGGTTATATAACTGCTCTCCCACCAAGACTGTGAAATATACCTCAAGCACCATTTAACTACTACAGACAGAGAATGTTTAAAAAGTATATGCTGATTAGCCTCTATTTATTACTGAAAATTGGAAAATATCACAAAGTAGAAACAGAAAAAAAAAAAAACACCAACATCTTGCCATCTCAAAATAAGAAACTATGTACATCTACATTACTTCCTTACAGATTTTTTGTCCCTATGCAGATTCTTAGTTTTCTTTTCCGTATATACTGTTGGCATGATAACACATGTGCAGTATAATCATCTTCACTTTGCTTCTTGAATTACAGTTCCCTTTTAAGGCTGTATTTCCTCAACTACATTAAAAGTCCTTGAAAAAGGGCTAACAGCATCTTTACTCACTCTAAGAAGGCATAGCATCATATTTTTGTTTAAACCAGTGGGTTTGTAAGTGCTTGGTGTTTAACTAAAATGTGATCCCTCATTTTTATTCCATTTTTATAAGACTGAGGTAAAACATGATAATATTCATTATATCTAAAATCTTTTCCTTGACATAATAAAAAAGCAACATTCATTAATTTTGTTATGAGATATTGTGATCTGGTAAAACATTTTATGTCTTAAAATTCAGTAAATGCTAATTTTAGAAAAATTAACAGAATGAATAGACTTCTTCTTCTTTTTTTTTAAGAGATGGGGTCTTGCTTGGCTGCCCAGGCTAGAGCGAAGTGGTACAATCATAGTGCACTGCAGCATCAAACTCTTGGGCTCATGTAATCCTCCCACCCCAACTTCCTGAGAAGCTGGGACTACAGGTATGTGCCACTAGGCCTGGCTAACTTTTTAAATTTTTTGTTGAGATGAGGGTCTCACTTTGTTGCCCAGGCTGGTCCTGAACTCCTGGGCTCAAGCAATCCTCCTGCCTCAGCCTCCCAAAGGGCTGGGATTACAGGTGTCAGCCACCACACCTACCCAACCAACAGACTTCTTAATGTAAGAAGTCAGACTGGCATGACAACTTGGAGAAAACAGCGTAAGGCAGAGGCAAAACTGGAAGCTTCTGCAAGAATTCTGCTTCCAATAATAGTGGACTAAGATCAGTCCTCTCCCTGACAACAACTAGAAAACATGGACAAAACATTTTTTTAAAAAATCTGTTTAAAGGCAGGGGAAAATCAATAAGGAAGTGAAAAATCACAGATCCCAGATACAGAACAAAGAAACACAGAAAGAGATGAGAGCTGCATTTAGATCCATTTTTGCACTAATGACTTCTACCAGTCCTGACAGGGGTAGACGAAACAATGAGAAGCTGCTGATTGCATCTGACAGTCTCACAGTGCTCAAAAGGGACAAAAATTAGAATTCAGAGCCCGAAAATGACTGTCTTTAAGGCTGTGGCTTAAGATCCCAAAAGGCAACACTCAAGAAGTAAAGATGAAATGAAAATAGATTAGTAATCACAGACACTAAGTCCAAGTCAGCTTAATCATTCACTGTATTAGAGGGATCCTACTTTTCCAAAAACTAATGTACATTAACTGAGAAGAAAGACAGTAGTATCCCCAGCCTAAAAGTATCTCTACGATTTTTCAAAAATAATAACCAACACTTACTCAAAAATAACAACTCACACGAGAAGGCAACACAAGTTTGAAAATCAAAAGAAACAATACACAAAAGAAACAGACCCACAATATAAGCAAAAGTAAAAGAAAAAGAGGTTGGGTGTAGTGGCTCATGCTTATCTGTAATCCCAACACTTTGAGAGGCAGAGGCAGGAGGATTGCATGAGCCCAGGAATTTGAGACTAGCCTGGGCAACATAGAGCAACCCCATCTCTACAAAAACTACAAAAATTGGCCAGACATGGTGGTGTGCCTCCCAGCTACTCAGAAGGTTGAGGTGGGAAGATCACTTGAGCCAGGGAGATTGAGGCTGTAGTGAGCCATGATCATGTACACTCCAGCCTGGGTGATGGAGCAAGATTCTGTCTCAATTTTTTTAAAAAAGCATAATCCATGAAAGAAAAAAGTTAAGTCAAACTTCATTAAAATTAAAAGCTTCTGCTTTGCAAAATACTATTAAAAGAATAAAAAGACAAGTCACAGACTATCAAAAAATATTTACAAACCAGATACGTGCCAGACACAGTGGCTCATGCCTGTAATCCCAATATTTTGGGAGGGTGAGGTGGGAGGATCGCTTGAGCCCAGGAGTTACAGACCAGCCTGGGCAATATAGTGAGACCTCATCTCTACAAAAAATAAAAAATAAAAAAACATCAGCCAAGTATGGTGGCATGTACCTGTGGTCCCAATTACTTGGGGTGCGGGGTACTGAAGTAGGAGGATAACTTGAGGATGCAGAGAGCTATGATCACGCCACTGCACCTCAGGCAACAGAACTCACTGCACCTGGGCAACAGAGTAAAAACCTGTCTCAAAACAACAATGACAACTACAAAAAAAAAAAAACCCAGATAACTGATAAAGGAATTACATCTCAAAACAGTCAAAGATGTCTTAAAAGTTAATAAGAAAACAACCCAATTTTTAAAAATGAGCAAAAGATCTAAATAGACACTTTACCAAAGAAGATACAAATGGTATATAGCCATATGAAAAGATGGTGAACATCTTTTGTCATTAGGAAATTGCAAATTAAAACAATGAGATACTACAAACACCTATTAAAACGACTAAAATTTAAAAGAACAGTATAATCCAATATTGGAAACCATGGAGAGCAACAGGAACTCTCATTCATTGTTGGTGGGAATGCAAAATGGTATCGCCATTTTGGAAGACAATTTTGCACTGACAAAGCTAAACATAAGCTTACCATATGACACAGCAATTATATTCCTCAGTATTTACCTAAATGAGTTCAAAAGTTATGTGTATGCAAAATCTGCACACAGATGTTTGTAGCAGCTTTATTCATGACTGCCAAAAACCGGAAGCAACCAAGATGTCCTGCAACAGGGGAATGAATAAACAAACTGTGGTATGTCCATAAGTAGAGTATTATTCTGTGACAAAAAGAAATGGACTATCAAGCTACAAAAAGACATGGAGGAGGGTCAGGTGCGGTAGCTCATGCCTATAGTCCCCGTTTGATCAAGGCAGAAGGATCGCTTGAGCCCTGGAGTTTGAGAACAGCTTGGGCAACATGGTGAAACTCCTTCTCTACAAAAAATACAAAATAATAATAGTAATAATAACTGGGCATGGTAGTATGTACCTGTAGTCTCAGCTACTCAGAGGCTGAGGTGGAAAGATAATGAGACCGGGAGGTCAAGGATGCAAAGAGCCCTTATTAAGCCACTGCACTCCAGTGTAGTTGACAGAGTAAGACCTTGTCTAACAAACAAACAAACAAACAAAGAAAAGTCATGCAGGACCTTTAAATGCATATTGTAAGTGAAGGAAGCCAGTCTGAAAAGGCTACATTCTGTATGATTCTAATTATGACACTCTGGTGAAAGCAAAACTAAAGACACCATTAAAATATCAGTGGTTAAGCCTCATTCTAGATGAGAATGGGTACTGTTGATCATGGTGTCCAAAAAAGTTAATGTGGCTAAATTGAGACAGAGGCTATGCTTCCATCACAGTACACATACTGCAGTGGTGACAATGAGACCTGTAACATTTGGTATACTTATGAGAAAAAAAAAAAAAAAAAAAAGCAGTGGTTGCCAGAGGTTGGGGCGGGAAGTGGGGTGGGGTGTGTGTGTATGTGTGTGTGGGTGTGTAAGGAATGAATATGTGGAGCACAGGCCGTTTTTAGTGTAGGGAAACTATTCTATATGATCCTATAATGATGGATTATGTCAAATTTATATATGACAATATAAATTAGTCAAAACCCAAGAAACTATACAACACAAATAGTGAACCCTAATATGCATATGGACCTTAGTTAATAATATATAAATACTGGTTCATCAGCTATGATAAATGTATCATACTAATGTGAGATATTAATAATAGAGGAAACTAAGGGGTATGGGAAAGGAGTATGCGGGAATTCTAGATTTATATAAAAACAGCTCTAAAACATAAAGTGTATTAAAGTTTTTAAAAGGAGCTTTAAAAAAGTAAAGTGAGGTCTCTGGAAATAGAAACATGTTCTGTGACTGGTAGCTATTAAACATTAAATTTATCATCAGAAACTATCTCCTACCCAAAACATTTTTTTTCAAACAAAAAATGTGTTGAGCATTCCAGTGCTTCCCTCTATTACCAAAATCTAAATATAATGAATTTACAACAAATATCTGTAGGATTTTTGATTTCAGCAAAATTGTAGTAGGTAGCTAACAGGAAAATATAGCAAATTATCAAAGATCAACTTATGCCTTACAACCTGAATAAACCCTTTTCCTTTAACCTTTTTTTTTTTTTTTTTTTGAGAAGAGTCTCGCTCTGTCACCCAGGCTGAAGTGCAATGGCACGATCTCGGCTCACTGAAACCTCCGCCTCCCAGGTTCAAGCAATTCTCCTGCCTCTCAGCCTCCTGAGTAGCTGGGATTTCAGGCACCCGCCACCACGCCTGGCTAATTTTTGTATTTTTTTGGAGAGATGGGGTTTCACCATGTTGGCTAAGCTGGTCTCGAACTCCTGACCTCAAGTGACACACCTCGGCCTCCCAAAGTGCTGGGATTACAGGTGTGAGCCACCGTACCCAGCTGCATCCTTCAACCCTTATAATTCTTGTATTATGTTTCTAAATTTTAAGGATGAGGAAAAACACAAAAATAAAAACATGTCTAAGGCTCTGGGAGAGCCTAAATTAGGGCGAAATGTTTTAGAAATTATTGCTCAGTCATTCCATAATTCCTGCAAAGGCAATGAGAAATTAAGCCAAAGGTAACTAAGAGGAAAATTCAGTCCCTATTCATCTACTAATTAATTATAAAATATTTATAAAACAAATAATGTATGCTATAGAAAGTGGCGTCCAAAAAGAAAATAGATTTAAAGATATAGAATGTGGCTTCCGAAATGAAGATAGGTTTCAAGAGGAATATGAACCAATTAAACCAATGGTTCTTGAATTCTTATATGCAGATGCCCCTAAACCAATGGTTCTTGAATTCTCATATGCAGATGAATGTGGAATGCTTCAAAAATCCAGATTTTGATCCCTTTTGAAACAGAATTTCCACAAGCAAGGCTCAAGCTCTATATTCTACAAAGCTTCCTTGTTGTTATTTATGCATACCAAAATGTAAGCACCACAGACCTAATTTATAAATCTGGGAAATATGAAAACTTATAGGATAATTACACTTTATTTGGTAAAATGATAAAATGAAATATCTGATTTATTTTCACAAATAACAGAGAGTAATAAAAATACATATATATTTACAGGTGAGAACCATAAGAAAAATACTGGTATAGTAATTTCTTGCTGAAGAAAAACTGTCATTGACTTTAATATAATTTTTTAAAATCTTGGCTAATGTCGCTATAACTAGGTATAGTAACTAAAAGGACTTCCAACATACTAACAAACCAAAAGCGTATTGCAAAAAGCACACTTACTCTTTAAAGTTCCATATGAACTACAAACATCATTAATAAGAAATAAAATTAATTACTATTTTGGTAACATAACAATTATTTTAAAACAGATAATTAGCTTCTTTTTTCTTTTTTATTTACTTAATTTATTATACTTTAAGTTCTAGGATACGTGTGCAGAATGTGCAGGTTTGTTACATAGGTATACATGTGCCATGGTGGTTTGCTACACCCATCAACCCATCATCTACATTAGATATTTCTCCTAATGTTATCTCTCCCCTAGCACCCCACCCACCGAAAGGCTCGGTGTGTGATGTTCCCCTCCTCATCTCCATGTGTTCTCACCGTTTAACTCCCACCTATGAGTGAAAACTAGCTTATTTTATCTACTAGATACCTGCAAAGAATAATGAAGAACTTGACAAGCAAAATTGACAAGGCTTGCTGTTGTTCCTCTAAACCATCTGCCATTTTCTGAACGCACTGTAGCAGCTGGATCCTCAGAACCTGCAGAATATTATCAGGAAGCAGAGATATTCCTGGAGGCATATCATCTACCCTAAAACAGAAAGGGAAAAAAATAAGAAGCCTGTTGAAATATAAGAAGAAAATCTCTGGCATTTAAATGAACTTCATTTTCAGCCCAAATCCTAAAGAAGCTCTTTTATTCATTCCTGATACTCTGTGCTTTCTTGTCTGCAACATACCACCAGATGATTAGTAACTAGAAGATTATTAGAGCAGAGTGGTTTTTCTTATTTCAGAAGAGGCTTACTAAAGAGAGCGACAGAGAGACTATTTGATATCTTCAATTGTACTATTTTTAATGAAAATATTTAGAATAAATTAATTTATGTTCCACTTAGAAATACTATGTATACTAAATACTGTGTATAGCAGTGTGCATACCATTTCTAAAAGAAACAATAACTGTAAAATAAAAATGAAGTATCTACATAACTAGTTTAATATCTGTCAACTGTTGGCCAGGTGCGGTGGCTCACACCTATAATCCCAGCACTTTGGGAGGCCGAGGCGGGCAGATCATGAGGTTAGGAGCTCAAGACTAGCCTGGCCAACATGGTGAAACCCCACCTCTACTAAAAATACAAAAAATTAGCCGGGC
>NW_012116266.1:5809065-5810793 GCF_000951035.1 Colobus angolensis palliatus
ATGATCAGAAGAGGGAGAAAAGATAACCAGCAAAAGGAAAGAAGAGAGATAAAAGGGTATTAAAAAAAAAAAGGAAATGTAGAGCTCTGAGCATGGGCATCAACAGAAGACTTTAAAAAGTAATAGATCAATATTTTGTGACAAATGGTTTCCATGTAAGACCATATGGTTCTTTAAGGGCAAATGCCAACATCAGACATGAGTGGTTCCTTTGGTGTTTCTTTCATAATAAAAACCCATACCTGGATTCAAAGTCTAAAGACAGGGGTACTAAATCTCACCTCTGTAACATACAGCTGGTCATTTAACCTTTGAAGTTCCTCATGGACACTGAAGTACCCAACCTCATAAAATAATATATCTGTGTTCCAAGAGGAGCTGGTTTTAAGTGGGCTATGCAGATAAGCACAAGAGATATATGGAAGGTCACTCCTGTGGTCACACAACCAAAACCAGAGAATACCTCCTCCCTCCCCATCAAAAATCAGTGGCACTAAATAAAACCCTATCATCTCTAGGGATGGCAGAAAATCCAAAGCATAACAAAACATGGATATCTTTTTTTTTTTTTTGAGATGGAGTCTCACTGTGTCGCCAGGCTGGACTCAGCTCACTGCAACCTCCACCTCCTAGGTTCAACGGATTCTCATGCCTCAGGCTCCCGAGTAGCTGGGATTACAGGCATGTGCCACCACACCCACCTAATTTTTGTATTTTTCACAGAGACAGGGTTTCACCATGTTGGCCAGGATGGTCTCAATCTCTTGACTTCGTGATCCACCCACCTTGGCCTTCCAAAGTGTTAAGATTACAGGCGTGAGCCACCATGCCCAGCCCAAAGAAAGCATGGATATCTTACCAGCCTGAAAGATGTAGGCTTAGAGTCAAGGCATGTTGAGCCACAGATAATGAAAAAAACGCAGTATTTCTTACAAACTTGTTTCTGGCCTGAGGTCTGTACCTGGTTGAAACCTATGCCAAATCACCTAAGAAACAGAAAATTGGCTCGGCAACATAGCAAGACTTCATCTCCACTGGGGGAAAAAAAAAATTAACCAGGTATAGTGGTACATATCTGTGGTCCCAGCTACTTGGAGGCTGAGGTAGGAAGATCGTTTGAACCCAGGAGTTCGAGGTTGCAGTGAGCTATGATCATGCCACTGCACTTCAGCCTGGTCGACACAGAAAGACCATCTCTCAAAAAATAATAATAATAATAAATAGAAAGAAATAGAAAATTGTGACTGCAACTTCTCTCACCATTACAGAGTGTTCAAAGAGATTTTTATACCATACTTAAAAATTGTTGCTAACCTGAATGGGTAGACAATTCCTGTGCTGCCACAGAAGACATTACAGTAGAGGGACCTGCAGAGAGAGGTTAATATTTCCAGGGAAATGAGAGACAGGAAATATCCTGGCAAGTCCAAAAGACTTGTGGAAGACCTGAAGAGATTGACCTAAGGAGAAGGATAGTAGAAACACAACTGAAGGGGCCAACATCTTAGAATTCATCTAAAAACTGCAAGTAATCACACAAGTAGGATGTTCTACCAATATTTAACATTCTGTTAATATTTTAATAAAACAGATACAAAATATACAAAATTTCAAACATGAATGAGAAAATACCCATTCTCATGTGGGTTGCCAGTACATGACAGGTGGTTGCCAATACTTCTACAGGCAACTACATGTCTACTTGCGTTTTTTGTGTTGTTTTTTTTT
>NW_012116266.1:5811668-5822075 GCF_000951035.1 Colobus angolensis palliatus
AAAAATACAAAAAAAATTAGCCAAGCGTGGTGGCGGGTGCCTGTAGTCCCAGCTACTCGGGAGGCTGAGGCAGGAGAATGGTGTGAACCCAGGAGGCGGAGGTTGCAGTGAGCCGAGATGGGGCCACTGCACTCCAGCCTGGGCAACAGAGTGACACTCCGTCTCAAATAAATAAATAAATATCTACTGTTGTTCTTTAAAAAAAAAAAAAGTTTCCAGTTCTGTAAGCCACAATTTTTTTTAAGAGACAGGGTCTTGCTATATTGTCCAGGCTGGTCCTGGACTCAAACTATCCTCCCACCTTGGCCTTCCGAAGGGCTGGGATTATAGGCTTGAGCATTGTGCCCAACCTATAAAATTTGAGTATCACCTGCCCTATTTTACAGGGGTCTGAAACCAGAAGGTCAATATGCATTTTCAGCTGTGAAATATAGAAAGGTCTATAAAAATATAATATATTTTAAACATGCTATCACTAAAACCTCAGAATCTTTTCATAAGCCACTGTATACTAATTTCCTATTCCTTTAAGAAAAATGCCTGAATCTGAACAGAGCTCCCTAAAGCACGCCTATGATTAAATGACAATTATACTTTATAGCCATCTCTTCTTCAGCTTATGCTTAATATGAAGTATTGCTAGTATTTTCACATTGAGTAAAAGGCTGTTTAATTAACTATAATCAGAAAAATCTGAAGCACATAACCAGTAGTCACATGTAGAATATAGTTAGCCTCTTTCTGAACCATCCTACAACATAAATTAAGAAAGTGTTTTATAAAATGAAAAGCAGGCTGGGCGCGGTGGCTCAAGCCTGTAATCCCAGCACTTTAGGAGGCAGAGACGGGTGGATCACGAGGTCAGGAGATAGAGACCATCCTGGCTAACACGGTGAAATCCCGTCTCTACTAAAAAAAAAACAAAAAACTAGCCGGGTGAGGTGGCGGGTGCCTGTAGTCCCAGTTACTCGGGAGGCTGAGGCAGGAGAATGGTGTAAGCCCGGGAGGTGGAGCTTGTAGTGAGCTGAGATCCGGCCACTGCACTGCAGCCTGGGCAACAGAGCGAGACTGTGTCTCAAAAAAATAAATAAATAAAATAAAATGAACACCTGAGTGTAATTAAATTACACAAAAAATAAGCCACAAAGCATATTATAAGGAATGCCAAATTCTATAACCCAGTTACAAATATTTCATTTTAGTTGGGGCACCATTTCACTTGTAGCTTTGGATTCTTTCATTCTCTTATTTATAGGTGGTATCAGAAAATCTCTCATTAACATATATATACAAATTTTTTTTCCTGCTAAAGGGCTAAAAGAAGTAATCTAAAAATAATAAACAAAGATTCAGATATAACCAATTTTCAAAATTAAGCAAAGCTATTCCTCCTCACTTTTCCAAAAACATATGTCAACAAGAAAGAAAATATTCAATTTTCCAATATTTTATCCTACTTATTTAAAAGTTCCCATTCTCTATATGCACATTGTTTTTAATAAATAATTAAACAGTCAAAAAATAAGCTTCTAAAAATGACTAAAGAGGACAAAAATTAGTTCCTAAGAAAGACTTTTTTTTTAATTATAAAATTGGGGCTTGGTTGAACATGCCTTATAGATAAAGTTGAAATTTTTGGCCATGTTCCTAACGTTATGAGCATTTAAGGACTTGGAAGCATTTTCCCACCTCTAGGACTTTACTGTTCAAAATTCTATGCTTCTTTTGTTGCAGTTTCCCAAATTCCACAAATCCGTTCCACTCCTCTGTTTGGCTATTGAACGTCTACTGTAAACCAATGGTTGTCTGTGTCTACTACAGGAAGCAGTCTAGGTTGAAGTTCAAAGGCTTTTGAACTATTACCATTCTAGTAAAAGCCATCTCTGCTTTACATTATGAATTCTGTAAGGTCAGTTTACTTTACATGAGGATTTGCCATGTGTCTCTTATCTTCAAGGTGATTTGACTAATTTCATAAAATATCTTGTATACGGCATGTACTTAAAAATTTGAATGTTTTCTATTAGAAAAATTAAATTCATGGTTCAGTTTTTTGACAAAAACAGGAACCACAATATTAAGTAAACAAATTATATCACAAATGCAGCAATGCTCTTGGCGTTCTTCATGTTACTTTAAACACAGTGGCAATATAAGTCTACATAATGTTTTTGGAAACAATGTCCCAAGAAAGGAGAGATGCATAATGTATGGATAACAACTGCACCTTAGAAACTTTAGAAGCCTGCATTCCAATATTCCAAACATTTAAAGGCTCAAATCCTAACTCTACAAAATTCCTAGCTCCATGATTTTTTTTTTTTTTTTGAGGCGGAGTCTCGCTCTGTCGCCCAGGCTGGAGTACAGTGGCCGGATCTCAGCTCACTGCAAGCTCCGCCTCCCGAGTTCACGCTATTCTCCTGCCTCGGCCTCCGGAGTAGCTGGGACTACAGGCGCCCACCACCTCGCCCGGCTAGTTTTTTTGTATTTTTTAGTAGAGACGGGGTTTCACCGTGTTTGCCAGGATGGTCTCGATCTCCTGACCTCGTGATCCGCCCGTCTCGGCCTCCCAAAGTGCTGGGATTACAGGCTTGAGCCACCGCGCCCGGCCAGCTCCATGATTTAAAGCAAGTTGTAAATTATTAAAACAGAAGTACTTCTAAGCACAAATCATATTATTTTATTGGTAAAAATTAGCAATAAATAATTTTATTTTGAGAAAAGGTCAAGATTAATACTCCCCAACCTTTAAAAACCTAACATGAATAATATTCTAATGAGGAAGACTTCTGAAACTGGATTTATAAATAATGAAGTCCTAGTCTTTTTTTAGTACACTCACATCCTTACTTGAGTTGAATATCTCGGTCCAAAGCTCTAGCGACGACTCTGGATTAACACAATTACCTCTTAACTAGGCTCCTTGCCTACAGTCTCAACGCTCTCCACCAGCCACTAAAGTGACTTTGAAACACAAACTCGATCAAGACACTCCACATAGAACATTTTTCAGCAGCACTCTTATTTTCCATAACAACAACAAAAAAGTCAAAGTCCATTTGTATTGCATGCATAGTACCTCATGATCTGGCCCCTTTTTGATTCTCTAGACTCAATCCTCCTTTACTACCTCTGATTGCCTACCTCTATTCCCAAAATGCAAACACTTTTCCTCCTTTAAGATTTAATTCTCCAGACACTATTTCTCATAATCAACCACCATCCATTCCTCCCTTCTCTCCTCAACACATTTTTTCTTTTTTGAGACAGGGTCTCACTCTGTCACCCAGGCTGGAGTGCAGTGGCACAATCACAGCACACTGAAGCCTCAACTGTCTGGGCCAAATCAATTCTCCCACCTCTGCCTCCCAAGTAACTGGGACTACAGGCACACACCACCATTTTTAATTTTTTGTAGAAATGGGGTTTCACCATGTTGCCCAGACTGGTCTCAAACTCTTAGGCTCAAGTAATCTGCCCGCCTCAGCCTCCCAAAGTGCTGGGACTACAGATGTGGCCACTGCACCTGGCCAACACTTATCTTAAACTGGCACTCCTTTTGTGGCTAGATGCCTCCCCATTTTTCTTGCATTTTACCCCAGCCAATCTCTCTTACTGAACAACTATTAGACCTTCAAGATAGCTTAAGATATAGAAAAAACTTTATCTGAAAAGTGGGCCTGGGAAATGGTATGAAAGTGGGAATGGTGGTGGGTAGAAAAATGAAAGATTTGTACTTTCAGTAGTATTTTTCCACAAATTTGAATTTTTCCATTTTATGATTTTTAAATCTAGTTTCTAAAAATCTAAGCACTTCATCTTCTCTAAGATGTATTCTAAGGTCCTACAGTAAGGCCAGGAATGAAAATAAGTTTCAACTCACATGCCTATTGTATAATAAAGAATGTATATCTGGTCTTTGTACCAGTTTTCTGGCACATAGCTTCAAAAACCCTTGAGATTTTCTGAGTGATATTCAGAATGTCTTCTGTTATTTATAATAAGCCCTATGGATTACATCTGAGTCTATGCAAATGAAGTGACTCAAGGTAAGCCCTTAGTTTCAACAGAAGGTTGCTCCTATCAGAAAGATCAAGCATTGGTCAGGTGTGGTGGCTCACACCTACAATCCCAGCACTTTGGGAGGCCAAGGCAGGTGGATCATGAGGTCAAGAGATCGAGATCATACTGGCCAACATGGTGAAACCGTGTCTCTACTAAAAACACAAAAATTAGCCAGGCGTGGTGGTACGTGCCTGTAGTCCCAGCTACTCAGGAGGCTAAGGCAGGAGAATTGCTTGAACCTAGGAGGTGGACATTACAGTGAGCCAAGATCGTGCCACTGCACAGCCTGGTGACACAGCAACACTCCATCTCAAAAAAAAAAAAAGAAAGACCAAGCATTAATTAGAGGGCTGGAATTTTCAGCCTCACCACTGCTTATACTCCTAGGAAGAGGGAGATTGAGCTCAATCACATAATCCATTATGTAATGAGACTCCAGTAAAACTCTGGACACCCAAAACTTGAACAGTTTCCTGATTAGTGAACACACTGATGTTCAGGAAGGGCAACACACCTTGACTCCATGGGGAGAGGGTGTGGAAGCTCTGCCTCCAGACCCTTTCACACCTTGTGCTATGTGTATTCATTACGATAAAGCCGTAATCATAAGTATAGTGCTTTCAGTGCTCTGAAAATTTGTTGTTACGGAAAACAACAAATTCAGGGTGTGAGAACCCTGAATTTATAGCCAGTTGGTCTGAAGTGTGGGTGATCCCCAAGACTTGCAGTGGCTGATGTCTGAAGTGAAAGCAGTCTTATGGGGGACTGTGCCCTTAACTTGTGGGATCTGGTAGTTAGTGTCAGAAATGAAGTGTGTTGCAGGACACCAGTTGGTAGTGTCCTAGAAAAGCAGAGTTTTCTAGAAGCCAGGTCTAGCATCATCAAGAAAGACTACTGTCATCAATTAGCTATGTCTCTATGAGAATAGGGTTTCATGAGTATCAAGAGGGTAACATTATTGCCATCCTTCTAGTATGTCATCAATGAAATCTTTGTGCCAAAAATGAAAAACTCATCCAAGGGTAACAAATTAGTGTTTCTACATACCTGGTAGGCAGCTTTTCAAAGTCAACGTCTAAAAATTGTTCATAGCTAGAAACAAAAGTGTCCAACCATAGCTTCAGGTAATCTGGATCTTTCTGAAATAACAAAACCATCATAATATTAAGTATGCCTATGAGGGAAAAAAAATGCTTCCACACCTATTAAATAGACACCTAAAGAATCAATACTAAGAAATATCTAAGTGATATTCAGGAGTACATATGTGCTGTTTTAAAATGTATATTAAGTATATGGAACTCTCAAATGGCTTCTCATGTCACTCAAAGAGCTAAAATCTTAACAATGTCCTATAAAAGTTTAAACAATCTACCCTCCCATATCCCTGTAAACTTGTCCATTGTTATCCTGTACTAACTGGCCTTCTGGCTGTTTCCTGGGACATGCCAGCACGCTCCCACCCTAAGGACTTTGCACTGGCTGTTTTCTCTACCCAGAACACTCTTCTCCCAGGTATCTGAATGGCTACTCCCTCATCTTCAAGTTTTTTTTTTTTTGGACAACTGAACATTTATTTGTGTGCCTTTCTTCTTATGTGTATTTAAAGTCTTTTCAAAACAAGGCCCCCAGACTCTCCAGATTAAATTATGTCCCTGGGCTTGGTCCATTGCTGCAGGAGTCTTAGGGAGCCTTGTACAAATGCTTGAGTTACTCATTTACCAACATTAAACCCTAGGATAGAAAATGCAACAAAGCAGGACTCCTTCTTCTATGGCATGTGCTGATTTCTGACGAGGCGGCAACCAATATAGAAAACACTGGAATTTTTCCTTAGAACTGGACTGTGATGAGAGGTGCTTGCCATGAACATAAGCTACGGTATTTTCTTTGACTCTTCGTTTCTAATTTTTTAAGATAAGGCAAGGAATAATCTTCTCTAAAGATACCTGATAATAATTCCCCCAAAAGCAAAAACACATGCTTCCACTGCACTGTGCTTTCAAATATTCTGGGTCTTGTTCAGCTGGCAGATGAGCTGACCGATGCATTCACCCTGATAGCCATGTGAGCCCATCTCCTTGAGGAAGCCCACTATATTTTTGGTATATAGTGGATGTATATAGCCAAGATCACACTACCACACTTCAGCCTGAGCATGACGGGTCACCAAAAGGTGGAAAGGGTACAAGAACCATGAGATCTCCTGGAAATACTTCACTGGGAAGGCCATTTCATGAATGAGGTCTTCCAAGCAAATGACACCAAACTTCTCCAGGTGCTCCTCAATCACTGCGTTGTCTGTCAGAGGGATGGTCTTATTCTTTACCTTGGCTTGTCCATGTTTCAAAGTGAGTTCCCACAAAGACTTCAGATTTAGAAATCCCCAGGTCACATAAGTTTCCAATATAAGCAGCATTTTTAGGTTCTGGGGGTTGACTTAATTTACAAAAACACCACTAAAAATTTTCTTCAGGCGAAGTCTTACAATAGTTCTCTCCACCAGTAAACTCATGCTATTAATCCTTTCGAAGTGCACAACAAAGGCCATGGAATGTTTATCTGGCAATTCCAAGGCATGAGGTCTCACTTCTAGTCATCTGAGATGCACCTTGTCACATTTTTGCCTTCAGGAATCATGTAGGAATGATTCCAGTCATTTAAACCTGAGCCTTTTTCCCTTCCTCTGCTCTTTCTTTGCCAAAAGGGCCTGCTTTGCCTGAGTGGCTTTGAGGGCTTGAAAAACCTTCCTCTTTTTCAGGAGATTTTCTGGACCTAAAGGGATTTTTCTTTGCTCTTGCTCTGCCATCTTTCTAGTGTTGCAGCTACTGATCATGCACAACCCCACCCCAAGTCATTTTTTAAATGACATATTCTCATTGAGGCCTATTTTTACTTCTTCTTAAAACCAGAAACCTCACCACCCCCTTACTTTACCTTATCATGTTCCCTCCACCATGGTCCTTTATCAACTTTCATCATGCTCTATAATTTACTTATCAGTTTATTTTTTGTCACTTCCCCAGAATATACGATTCACAAGTGCAGAGATTTTCATTTTCTTGTTTACTAATGAACACCAGTACCTTAAATAGTGGCAGGTACTGAGACTGTGCTCAATAAATATTTGTTCCATGAATTAAGAGTAAGTGTAACATGCATAAATGAAATCAAATTGGAAATGGATCATTAACATAAACATAAAAACTGAAACCAAAATTTTCTAGAAGAAAATACACCAGGCACAGTGGCTCACACCAGTAATTCCAGAACTTTGGGAACCCGAGGCAGGAGGATTACCTGAGGTCAGCGGTTTGAGACAAGCTGGGCCAACATGGTGAAACCCCGTCTCTACTAAAAATACAAAAATTAGCCAGGGGTAGTAGTACAAGTCTGTAGTCCCAGCTACTCGGGGGGCTGAGGCATGAGAATTGCTTGAACCCAGGAGGCGGAGGTTGCAATGAACCAAGATTGCGCTACTGCACTCCAGCCTGAGCAACAAAGCGAGACCCTGTCTCAAAAGAAAAGACAAGACAAGACAAGACCGAATAACTTTGCTACCTGAGGATAAACAGAGGTTTCCTAGCTAGGGCAAAAAAATCATAAACTGAAAAAGAAAAAAAGATAACTGGTATTAATCAAAACTTAAAATTTCTACTCATCAAAAGACACTATTAAGAAAATGGAGGCTGGGTGCAGTGGTTCACAACTGTAACCCCCACACTTTGGGAAGCTGATGTGAGAGAATCGCTTGACCTCAGGAATTCGAGACCAGCCTAAGCAACATAGTGAGATCCCATCTCTTCAAAAAATAGAAAAAAATTAGCTGGGTGTGGTTGCGCATGCCAGTAGTCCCAATTACTCAGGAGAGTGAGGTTGGAGGAATTCTTGAGCACACGAAGTCAAGACTGCAGTGCACTGTGATCATGCCACTGAGTGACACGTGCCCTTAGTAAACAAAAAGATGAAAATCTCTGCACTTGTGAAACTTATATTCTGGTGACAGAGTGAGACTCTAGAGAAAAAAGAAAATGGAAAGACAAACCATACTGGCTGAAAAAACTCTCAGGGACTTGTATGAAAAACATAAAGATCTCCTACAAATCAATAACAAAAAGACAATTCCATTTAAAAATGGGCAAAAAGCTTAGACACTTCACAAAAGGGAATACACAAATGGCCAAACAGCATCCTCATCTGTGACCAACATCATTAGTTATCCAGATAAATGTAAATTAAAACCAAGTAAGATATTATTATATACCCACCAGAATGGCTAAAAGTAGAAAAACTATATCACATTAGTGAAGACGTGCAGTAACTGTAACTCTCATACATAACTGGTGGCAGTATGAAATAGGATCACCACTTAGAAAAGTTTAAGTTAAATATACACATATCAAACAGCCCAGCCATTCCTCTCCCAGATAAATGAATACAAATATCCACAAAAACACTTGTACAAAAATGTTTATGGAAACTTTGTTTATTACAGCCCAAAGCCGAAAACAAAAATTCTATCAAGTTAACAAACAAATTGTTATATATTCATACAACGGAATACTATTCCAGGAATAAAAACGAACTATTGATACTCACAATGACAAAAAATTTTTTCAAAAATCTATTGAGCAAAAGATGTTAGGCATCCAAGCACATATCACTTATTTATTTATGCATGTATTTATTATTTATTTATTTATGAGACAGGTTCTCACTCTGTTACCCAGGCCGGAGTGCAACGGCATAATCACGGTTCACTATGGCCTCAAACGCCTGAGCCCAAGGAATCCTCCTGCCTCAGCACTCCAAGTAGCTGGAGTATAGCTATCATGTCTGGTTAATTTTTGTATTTTTTGTGGAGACAGGGTCTTGTTACAGTCTCAAACTCCCAGCCTCAAGTGATCCTCCCACCTTGGCTTCCCAAAGTGCTGAGATTATAGGTATGAGCTACCTTGACCACCCTGATATCACTTATATGCAGTTCTAGAGCACTCTATGGTGACAGAAATTAGACAACATGGCTGCCTCTGGGAGGACTGACTGCAAAGGTGCACAGAGGGAACTTTCTTAGGTGATAGAAATTTTACGGCCGGGCGTGGTGGCTCAAGCCTGTAATCCCAGCACTTTGGGAGGCCGAGACGGGTGGATCACGAGGTCAGGAGATCGAGACCATCCTGGCTAACAACGTGAAACCCCGTCTCTACTAAAAAATACAAATAATACAAAAAACTAGCCGGGCGAGGTGGCAGGCGCCTGTAGTCCCAGCTACTCGGGAGGCTGAGGCAGGAGAATGGTGTAAACCCAGCAGGCGGAGCTTGCAGTGAGCTGAGATCCCGGCCACTGCACTCCAGCCTGGGCGATAGAGCAAGACTCCCTCTCAAAAAAAAAAAAAAAGAAATTTTACATTTCTTGACTAAAGTAGTGTTTATACAAATGTTTACAGGTATCAAAATTCATCACATTTGACACTTAAAATCTGTGCATTTTTATGCTTTGTGACATTTCAATAAAGCTGAGTTGAAAAAAAAAAAATATGATCCCGAGGGTGGTTCCAAGATGGCTGAATAGGAACAGCTCCAGGCTACAGCTCCCAGCGTGAGCGATGCAGAAGTCAGGTGATTTCTGTATTTCCAACTGAGGTACTGGGTTCATCTCAGCGGGGCTTGTTGGACAGTGGGGGCAAGACAGTGGATGCAGCCCACCCAGCGTGAGCTGAAGCAGGGTGAGGCATCGCCTCACCTGGGAAGCACAAGGGGTCAGGGAATTCCCTTTCCTAGCCAAGGGAAGCGGTGACACAGGGCACCTGGAAAATAGGATCACTCCCACCCTAATACTGCACTTTTCCAACACCAGGAGATTATATCCCACATCTGGCTCAGAGGGTTCCTTGCCCACGGAACCCTGCTCATTGCTAGCACAGCAGTCGGAGATCTAACTGCAGCAGCAGCGAGGCCGGGGGAGTGGCGCCCGCCATTGCTGAGGCTTAAGTAGGTAAACAAAGCCTCTGGGAAGCTGAAACTGGGTGGAGCCCACCACAGCTCAAGGAGGCCTGCCTGCCTCTGTAGATTCCACCTCTGGGAACAGGGCATAGCTGAACAAAAGGCAGCAGAAACCTCTGCAGACGTAAATGTCCCTGTCCGACAGCTTTGAAGAGAGTAGTGGTTCTCCCAGCACAGAGTTTCAGATCTCAGAACGGATGGACTGCCTCCTCAAGTTGGTCCCTAACCCCTGAGTAGCCTAATTGGGAGGCATCCCCCAGTAGGGGCAGACTGACATCTCACATGTCCAGGTACCCCTCTGAGAGGAAGCTTCCAGAGGAACGATCAGGCAGCAACATTT
>NW_012116266.1:5828750-5842176 GCF_000951035.1 Colobus angolensis palliatus
AAGACACATGCACACGTATGTTTATTGTGGCACTATTCACAATAGCAAAGACTTGGAACCAACCCAAATGTCCATCAATGATAGACTGGATTAAGAAAATGTGGCACATATACACCATGGAATACTATGCAGCCATTAAAAAAGATGAGTTCATGTTCTTTGTAGGGACATGGATGAAGCTAGAAACCATCATTCTCAGCAAACTATTGCAAGGACAAAAAACCAAACACCGCATGTTCTCACTCATAGGTGGGAACTGAACAATGAGAACACTTGGACACAGGAAGGTGAACATCACACACCGGGGCCTGTTGTGGGTTGGGGGGAGGGGGTGGAATAGCATTAGGAGATATACCTAATACAAATGACGAGTTAATGGGTGCAGCACACCAACATGGCACAGGTATGCATATGTAACAAACCTGCATGTTGTGCACACGTATCCTAGAATTTAAAGTATAAAATAAAAAAAATTTAAAAAAACTATGACTCCTTGGAAATTTTTAAGTATATTAACTGTATCTTAAAAACTGATGCTCAATTCTTTTCCTTTGCCTCCTCAATACTTCCTTATGTCAGTCAGATTTCAACATGTGATTTAGGAGTCTCAGTTATGTAGTCATTAAATATCATTGCTTAAGTACTGCTCTTGGTTAAAGGGAACTCAAGGAACTTATTTCCCCGAAATAAAAGCATTACACTACAAATCAAAATCTAAAAGAATGTTCCCAGAATACGTAGGGACTACTGACCTTTTGTGTATTTGGTTTTTCTATTAATACACAGTTCTAAAATCAGCTTGTAAACTACAGCTCTGTACATCGTTACTGAGAAATCAGATGGAAATATTTTAGAAAAAGAGCTACCTTTTGCGAGAAATTTTTGCAAGAGTTTCACTACTTGCTTTTTACATGTCCAACTAGAATGTCATTCATTTATTCATTCATTTATCCATTCAGGATAGAACTCCAGAAACACAAGTAGCTGAAGTCTTCCTTATCATTGTTCCTCTCTAATACAGCAGAGAATTACCTCTTGGCAAAAGACACAAAACAGTCACACAACACCATAAAGAATTAATGCATTTCTCTTCTAATGCATATTTTACTTAGGAACTCTAGTATCTGGTTCAAATTCTAAAGGTCTGGCTACCAAGTGTTTGGCAAACACAGAGTTCACCTACAAAACTGAGCAACTGGAAGGAAAAAAAAAGGTACTTAAATTTGGAGGTGTTTCATTTATTAAGAAGTAAAGCACTTACAATTTTTTGAACATCTCCCATACACTAAGTAGTACAGCAGGCATTTAAAAAATATATCATCCCATTTACTCCTTTACAACTATCCAGTGAAGAAGATTTAATTTCCCCCATTTTACAGGTTAGAAAAGGGAAGTTCTAAAGATGTATAATTTGCCCAGTCACACAGCTAGTAATGGATAATGCTGGAATTAAAATGTAAGAATACACGAATCCAGTATGTGCTCTTTCCACTACACTACAATGGCTTTAACTATGTGCATAAATAAAATGGATCTTTAGTGGGCAAAAAGAGGAGCTTCATCAGGATCAGTAAACTCAAGGTCATAAAGCATTTAACACACATAAAAAACCAAATTTTATACATCCTTATACAAACGCTCAGATCATTTCACTGCCAAAGGCCATAATAAGAAAGATCCCCACAATAGAAACAATATTAATTAAATCTCAAGCTGAGTCACTTTCATGGTTGAGTTTGCTTTATTAAAACACCAGCGTCTGGCCTATCTTGCCATTTGTACAGTATTTATTTATTAACACAACATACAAATGTATTAAGTAGTGCAGGAGTGCTGCAGCCAAATTACTTGGACTCTAATCCCTGCTCTGTCACTTTCTTACACAAGTCAGCCTATGTTTGCACATTAGTTTCTTCCTCTACAAAAATGAATATAATGATGTCTCACAGGACTGTTGTGAAAATAATCTAACCCATGTCAAAGGCTTAGAATGCCTAGCACATAGTATATGCTCAATAAGTATCAATAAATATTATTTTCATAATCTACTATATGTGTCCAAATCAGGAAACTCCTACAAAACAGTAATGTTCTGTGCTATACATATCTAACTGTTTCACGATCCCCTTTGCCACCTGATTTTAAATTTTATTCTTTTCATCTCAAATCTCTTTGCATTTACTATCTGTGTGACTTTCAGCAGGTTACGTTACCTCTCTGAGCTGTTCTTTGTCTATAAGATGAAGATAATACTTCCTACCTCATAGGGCTGTTGAGAGCACTAAATGAGATAATGCACAAAAGGCACTCAATCAATAGTGCCTGACATTTAGCAAACGCTCAAAACATGTTGGTTATCACAATTATTATAATATAGACTTTGCCATCAAGTTGGTCATGATCCAATATAAGAAAATAAGCAAAATATTTACAAAATCAAGTTTACTGATTCTGTACTCAAATATTCATCCAATCATCCCATCTGCCATTGATTAAGACAAATAATCTTTCTTTTTGGACTGTTAGGTAGCTCCCTACAATTTCTCCTATCTATACACACCTACTAACGAGATGTGTTAAATTTAAATCCATTCATCTCCTCTGTCCTGCCCAAATACTTTCAATGGCTCCCTATTAGTAAAGGATGATGTCTGAACACTTAACTTAGAGCTGTGCTGTCCAATATGGGGGCCACTAGTCACAGGTGATTACTTAAATTATGTTAAAGCACAGCAGATGTTTAGCTTCTCATAACACCCACTGACATTTTGGGAGGCGTTAGAGAGGATAATGGAATTAAATGATCCATGCAATTTCCCCCAGTTCTTCAGAGGCAGGGTTACAGCTAAGAATAGGGGGAATGCTTTATTTGTTCTATGCAATGATATTTGGATTACAACATTCACTCAAGTTTTAAAACTATCAAATTTTACATGCATATAAATATTTCAATCATATGATGGGCAGTTCCCAACTTAAATATGAATTGAATTTTAAAAGTTCGTTTAAGTCAGTTATATTTATATTTTGTAACATCCTACCAAAAGAAGATAAATTCCTCCCACAGAAACACTATAAAAGTGATTAATCTTGCAAGTCAGCCCTCAAGTTTTTCTGATACAACCTAGCAACTATAAAAAACATTTAGTAAGTACAGGCCGGCCGGGCACAGTGGCTCACGCCTGTAATTCCAGCACTTTGGGAGGCCAAAGCAGGCAGATCACCTGAGGTCAGGAGTTCAAGACCAGCCTGATCAACAGGGAGAAACCCCATCCTACCAAAAATACAAAATTAGGCGGGCGTGGTGGTACATGCCTGTAATCCCAGCTACTCGGGAGGTGAGGCAGGATAACTGCTTGAACACGGGAGGTAGAGGCTTCAGTGAGCAGAGACTGCACCATTGCACTCCAGCCTGGGCAACAAGAGCGAAACTCCATCTCAAAAAAAAAAAAGCCAGGTGGGGTGACTCACCTGAGGTCAGGAGTTCAAGACCAGCCTGATCAACAGGGAGAAACCCCATCCTACCAAAAATACAAAATTAGGCGGGTGTGGTGGTACATGCCTGTAATCCCAGCTACTCGGGAGGTGAGGCAGGATAACTGCTTGAACACGGGAGGTAGAGGCTTCAATGAGCAGAGACTGCACCATTGCACTCCAGCCTGGGCAACAAGAGCGAAACTCCATCTCAAAAAAAAAAAAGCCAGGTGTGGTGACTCACACCTGTAATCCCATCACTTTGGGAGGAGGCCAAGGTGGTTGGATCACAAGGTCCAGAGATCGAGACTATCTTAGCCAACATGGTGAAACCCCATCTCTACTAAAAATACAAAAAATTATCTGGGTGTGGTGGTGCATGCCTGTAGCCCCAGCTACTTGGGAGGCTGAGGCAGGAGGATCGCTTGAACCTGGGAAGTGGAGGTTGCAGTGAGCCAAGATCACTCTACTGCACTCCGGCCTGGAGACAAAGCAAGACTCCGTCTCAAAAAAAAAAAAAAAAAGTACAGGCCAACCATGTATGAACTAGGGACCATGCTAGACCATGACTATAAAGACAAATAAAATACAGTCTTGTCCTGAAAGTGCTCATTGTTCAAGAGAAAAGAGGTATAAACAAATAAATGCAAAACAGCCTATGAAGCAACACAGTTGTGAAAAATACTGAAATAATACAAAGAAGGGAGTTATTGATTCTGTCAAGGGTTGCGGTAAATGTGTAGTCCCAAACACTCAAAACAGTGTCAAAGAATCAAAAACAGATACTCTCAGGGAGGGTCTGGGGAAGAGAGGAATCCAGACAGAGAGAAAACAGCAAGATACGTTCAAAGATGTACAACATTTGGTATCATTCCGGTGTGGAAATGATAAGAAGCAGTGGATTACCATACAGGATTATCAGAGTGGAGAAGTCAGCATTTCCTAACCCAGTATTCATCCCAACACTGTTCATTTGGAAGATAATAGATACGATTGGAAAAGGTTTTTAAAAAAGGGTGGTGGGGGTTGTGACACTATAAACTACTGATCATCATTTCCTAGATCTGGTATTTGATTATGAGTAATTTTTGCAAAAACCTGATAATTTCCTCATAATAACACCATTACTACTAGAAAGATTTGCAGAAGAGCTATTTATTATTCTCAATCCCACTTTCAGATTCTCAATTAAAAGTATATCCAGATACAGACTTTTTATGCTACTCATCCCAAGATGTTATGTAATGGATAGCGGCCTGTTCAATATAAACCTATTCCTTAGTACATGCCAACTTTCTGATATATGTATATTTCCCACAACAACTGAAAATACACACAATAAATTTGGGAATTTTCACATTTTAAAAG
Source organism: Colobus angolensis palliatus (assembly GCF_000951035.1). Lineage (NCBI taxonomy): Eukaryota > Metazoa > Chordata > Mammalia > Primates > Cercopithecidae > Colobus > Colobus angolensis. The sequence continues at coordinate 5,833,593 of NW_012116266.1, forward strand.
GTACAACTTCTGGCTGGGCATGGTGGCTCACGCCTATAATCCCAGCACTTTGGAAGACCAAGGTGGGTAGATCATCCGAGGTCAGGAGTTCGAGACTAGCCTGGCCAACATAATGAAAACCTGTCTCTACCAAAAATACAAAAATTAGCCAGGCGTGGTGGTGTGCACCTGTAGTCTCAGCTACTTGGGAGGCTGAGGCAGGAGAATCACTTGAGCCTGGGAAGTGGAGGTTGTAGTGAGCCAAGATGGTACCACTGTACTCCAGCCTAGGCAACAGTGAGACTCTGTCTACAAAAAAAAAAAGCTACAATTTCCTTTGTGCTTTCTTTGGGTTTTTGTTCTTATCTTCTTAAATGAGTGATGCAATAGTTATCTATCTATTCCTGCATAAAAAATTACCCCAAAATTTAGCAGCTTAAAACAACAAACATTTATTATCTCACTGTTTCTTAGGGTTAGAATTCAAGAGTGGCTCAGGCTGGTGCTTCTGGCTCAGGATTTCTCATGATCTTGTAATGAACATGCCAACTAAGGTCACAGTCATATCAAAGCTTGACTGGGCTGAAGGAGCCACTTAAATGCTCGCTCATATGGTAGTTGGCAAGAGCCGTCCATTCTTTACAAGATGGGCCTCTCCATAGGGTTATTCATTACTGAACTTCTGGACTCCCCTGGAGTAAGCAATCAAAAAATAATAATAATAAGGCCGGGCGCGGTGGCTCAAGCCTGTAATCCCAGCACTTTGGGAGGCCGAGACGGGTGGATCACGAGGTCAGGAGATCGAGACCATCCTGGCTAACACGGTGAAACCCCGTCTCTACTAAAAATACAAAAACTAGCCGGGCGAGGTGGCGGGCGCCTGTAGTCCCAGCTACTCCAGAGGCTGAGGCAGGAGAATGGCCTAAACCCGGGAGGCGGAGCTTGCAGTGAGCTGAGATCCGGCCACTGCACTCCAGTCCAGGCGACAGAGCGAGACTCCGCCTCAAAAAAAAAAAAAAATAATAATAATAATAATAAAGAACAACTGAGGTGAAACAATAGTGTCTTTCATAGCCTAATTGTCAAATTCTACTGATCACACAGATCAACCATGGTACAATGTGGGAGGGGACTGTACACAAGCGTGTAAATACCATGAGGTGGGATCTGAAGATTGGCTACCACAAATGACTAGTTCATTAAGTTTTAGTCCTTTTTATCTCTAACATATGTACTTAAATTTTCCTAAGTAATTATGTAGCTGCCAAGTTCTAAAATGTACTTCTATTGTTCAATTTTTAAAAATTCCAATTTTTCCCCCATTTCAAGACAGTCTATTTCTTTTTCAAAACTGCTAGGTCACTTTTTTCATATTTCTATGATTCCAAGATTCTTAACATTTGACATCTTTGAAATTAAAATGCATCTCAAAATTGCCCTTAGAGAGGTAGCTGACATTTGTTCTTGCCTGTTCATCTGCAAACCTGGTAGTAGACTTCATATTGACATTCCTTCACTAGATTAACTTGTATAGTTAGTACTACACATAAGTTTAACTGCCATTCGAAATGTCTTCAAAAAATTATACTGTGATTATGCAATAAAATGAAATTGCGTACAAAGAAAGGCATTGAGAACAGAACAACACGGTATAATTTGACATGAACTTCAATGTTTTCAGATTCTGTGATATATAGAATCTGTTCAACTTTTTTTCTGAGATAGCAACAACAGCCCACTACAGCTTCAACCTACTAGGTGCGAGTGATCCTCACACCTCAGATTCCCAAGTGGCTATGACTATAGGCATGCACCACCATGCCTGGCTAATTTTTGAATTTTTTTTGTAGAGACAAGGCCTCACTATGTTGCGCAGGCTGGTCTCGAAACCCTGGGCTTGAGTGATCCTGTCATCCTGGTCTTCCAAAGTGCTGGGACTACAGGTGTGAGCCACTGTACCTGGTATATTTATTTTATAATCTCTGCCTTCTAATATCAACATATGAAGTCTTTCTAGATCCATGTTTACTGTCTACTTCTGTTGGTTCTCATTCCTGGCACTTTCCCCTGAAGTCCTAGCGGAAGGAGGAGAGTGAAGTGGGTTTGCTTAGAATCTAGTTGATCCTTATGCCAAAAGTGTAAGCTTCGGGAATCAGAAGGGAAATTCAGGTTAGTCCTTTGGCTTTACATTTGATATCTGTTCTTTATTATTATTGTAAATTGATCTTTATTATTACTATTATTTTGATCACTTACTCTGGGGGAATCTAGAAGTTCAGTACTGAGTAGCCCTATGGAGAGGCCCATTTTGTAAAGAACAGAAGCCTCTTCTAACCTCTACCCACTTACAAGGCCATGAAAACAAAAGCTCAAGTTCACCAGGCAAAAGAGGCTTTCATTTACCTAAGTTTCTGCTTTCATTAAGATTTGGTTTCATAATGCCTTACCATGTTGCCAGTTTTTCAATGCTTTTAAGATGTTTCTTAAATTTTATCCAGAATGTCTAATAATTTTCAGAAAGGTTAGCCTAAACAACCTAGTCTACCTTATTACCAGAAATGAAAATCTATACTTAAAGATCATTTTTCCATTATACTTTTTGGTCATGCCTTATGCTTGCCTGGAATATCTTCTGTAACTATTAAGCTACTATGCATTCTTTAAAACCTCGATTGATGCTACCTCTTCCACTAAGCTATACCTGATGACTTCATCCCTCCATCTTGCTTTAGTTTACTTATTATCTGGACCTACAATCTAAGTGGGAAACTGAGTCTTGCTGGGAAAGCATGCCCTCAGATGAACTCACAGTCAATTAAATAGATGAAGGCAAAAATTTTGATGAAAGGAAAACCCATCACATCCAAGAGAGGTTTGGAAGCCATTTTAACACAAACAAAAGTAGTAATATTGTAAGAGGTGTATGTATTCAAAATAGGCTTAGAATATACCAATTCCTCGTGAGAAAGGTTTCAAATTTTACTTTTTGTAGGTTTTTATTAACTTTTTTTTTTTTTTTTGAGACAGGGTCTCACTCTGTTGCCCAGGCTGAAATACAGTGGCAAAATCGCAGCTCACTGCAGCCTCAACCACCTGGGCTTAAGTGATTCTCCCACTTCGGCCTCCTGAATAGCTGGGACCACAGGCACCTGCCATCATGCCCAGTTAATTTTTGTATTATCTGTAGAGGCAGGGTTTCATCATGTTGCCCCAGGCTAGAATTTCTTAAAAGTTTATGTAATTATCCATTCAGATAACTAATAAAGTTTTAGGTCTGATCAATATACTGTAGAAATATCACTGTTAGGCCAGGCACGGTGGCTCAAGCCTGTAATCCCAGCACTTTGGGAGGCTGAGATGGGCGGATCACGAGGTCAGGAGATCAAGACCATCCTGGCAAACATGGTGAAACCCCGTCTCTACCAAAAAATACAAAAATCTAGCTGGGCGAGGTGGCGGGCGCCTGTAGTCCCAGCTACTCGGGAGGCTGAGGCAGGAGAATGGCGTAAACCCGGGAGACGGAGCTTGCAGTGAGCTGAGATCCAGCCACTGCACTCCAGCCTGGGCGACAGAGCGAGACTCTGTCTCAAAAAAAAAAAAAAGAAATATCACTGTTAAAATCAGCAGAACTGGCCCGCATCTGCAATGTTAGGTAAAATATGTCCTGTTGCATGAATTCTGTGTTTATCTTGGAGTCTCACACGTGGTGGTCAGGTAAAGAAGCTTCTGATGCAGGCTGGGCACACTGGCTCACGCCTGTAACCCCAACACTTTGGGAAGCTGAGGTGGGCAGAGCACTTGAGGCCAGGAGTTTGAGACCAGCCTGGTCAACATAGTAAAACCCCATCTCTACTACAAGTACAAAAATTAGCCAGGCATGGTGGCACACCCCTATAATCACAGCTACACAGGAGGCTGAGGTATGAGACTCACTTGAACTCGGGAGGTGGAGGTTGTAGTGAGCCAAGATTGCACCATTGCACTCCAGCCTGAGCAGCAGAGCAAGACTGACTCAAAAGTTTCTGATGCAGGTGTTTTTAGGAAGTCAGTCAAGTTATCAAAGGGTGCACTGTGGTCCAGGATACAGACGGTAGGGAAGGTTGTATATGGGAATGCTCTATACTTTCTGCTCAATTTTTCTGGGAACCTAAAACTGCTCTAAAAACATAATTTATAAACTTTTAAAAAATTAACCAAATAAAAAATAGGAAAATATACAATTCAAGTGCATACAGTAGGCACCCAATAAAAATGAGTCAAATGGGACTAAAGCTAATTCTTTAGGAAAGAAAAATATTATTACTGTAATGTATTAATTAAATATATTAACATGTATATATTAACATATGGACATATTACCATAACATTGACACTTGTCAATGGAGTTTAAAACATTCCATGAAACTTGAAATAATCTTCAAGTTTCATGTCAAGTTGAAGTTTTTCAAATTAAATATATTAATAATTTATAGTAGTAAATGTAATTCATTTACATAAGCATAAAGAACTAAAAGTCTCTGAATAATGAGATTTTCTGCAACTGACTTCCGGCATACCTGTATTTTCTAAATTTTCTACAATTACGTTATATATCTTAATCGAAAAATTAAAGCTCAGCATAAAAGTAAAATATTACTATTTTTTCTTAGAACATAAATCTAATCAAAAAGTCAGGCCAGATACAGTGGCTCATACCTATAATTCCACCATTTTGGGAGGCCGAGGCATAAGGATTGCTTGGACCAGGAATTCAAGACCAGCCTGGGCAACATAGCAAGACCCTGTCTCCTAAAAAAAAAAAAAAAATTGGATCGGGTGCAGTGGCTTATGCCTGTAATTCCAGCAGTTTGGGAGGCCAAGACGGGCGGATCACAAGGTCAAGAGATCGAGACCTTCCTGGCCAGCATGGTGAAAACCTGTCTCCACTAAAAATACAAAAATTAGCTGGGCATGGTAGCACGTGCCTGTAGTCCCAACTACTTGGGAGGGTGAGGCAGGAGAATTGCTTGAACCCCAGAGGCGGAGGTTGCAGTGAGCCAAGATCATACCACTGCACTCCAGCCTGGTGACAGAGCGAGACTCCATCTCAAAAAAACAAAACTGTTCAGAAAATAGCCAGGTGTGGTGGCATACATTTGTGGTCCTAGCTGCTTGGAAGGGTGAGACAGGAAGATCACTTGACCCCACGTGTCCAAGGTTACAGGGAGCTACTACAATTATGCCACTGTACTCCAGCCTGGGTGACAGAGCAAGGCCCTGTGTCTTAAAACAGAAAATCCATATATTTTTCATTTTTCTTCATAAAATAAAGTTCATTCACTAGAAAGGTTAAATTTTATATTTTGAACAGACAAAAATCACTCAATAAAAAAGAGGTATAAATTCACCTCACAGTGGCATCATAAATTACATACCTTTCTTACCATTCAAATGTTTAATGTCAGTAAAAATTATGTAGTAGTTAAACACATCAAACAAAACTACATTTTTTTTATTAACCAGAGGTAAACTGTTTTGACATGCTTGACTTTTGTGTGAAATGGGTATATCACTTAATCTTCTTTCAATCTGGGTGGATACTTCTACCAGTGAATCTAAGTCACAAAACGTCAAGAAAAATGTTGATATCTCTTAGATACGGCTAAGAATAAGTTATTTTTTCATTTTTTAAGACAGCAGGGTCTGTATAAAGTATATTTAAGAGTAGAACTCACTTTCATTAATGAAAACAAAGTGGCACATTATAATGTAAATTCCATTATGTTCCATTATGAAGGGATGAGGAAGCAAGTGTTGCTAACTCTTGCCTGAATTCTGATACTTTCAAAGGATTTCAAATACGGCTATGGCACATTTCATAGTCAGTCTACATAGTTCCCCATATCTTAATAGATTTTGAGTCACTAGAACAAAATTGTCACAAAAAAACTGAATTATATTTCCACAAAAGAAATCAAGAGTTGGGGGTGGAGGGGTTAAAAATAAGAAGAAATCAAGGGTTTTTGTCAATAGCCAGGCTGAACATATATTAAAACACTACAAGGCATTAAACCTTGATCTAGAAGCACTTTACTTTACAACTTTAACAATGAAAGACTATTGAAAATTAAGTGGAACACCTGATTCCAAATGAACCTACTTAAAATGCATAATGAGGATTCTACTAAAGGAGAATATTTAGGCCGGGTGCGGTGGCTCACGCCTTGTAATCCCAGTACTTTGGGAGGCCGAGGAGGACGGATCACAAGGTCAAGAGATTGAGACCATCCTGGCCAACATGGTGAAACACTGTCTCTACTAAAAATACAAAAATTGGCCGGGCGCGGTGGCTCAAGCCTGTAATCCCAGCACTTTGGGAGGCCGAGACGGGCGGATCACGAGGTCAGGAGATCGAGACCATCCTCGCTAACACGGTGAAACCCCGTCTCTACTAAAAATAGAAAAAACTAGCCGGGCGAGGTGGCGGGCGCCTGTAGTCCCAGCCACTCGGGAGGCTGAGGCAGGAGAATGGCGTGAACCCGGGAGGCGGAGCTTGCAGTGAGCTGAGATCCGGCCACCGCACCCCAGTCTAGGCAACAGAGTGAGACTCCGTCTCAAAAAAAAAAGAAAAAAAAATTAGTTGAGTGTGGTGGTGCACGCCTGTAGTCTCAGCTACTTGAGAGGCTGAGGCAGAAGAACTACTTGAACCCAGGAGGCGGAGGTTGCAGTAAGCCAAGATCATACCACTGCACTCCAGCCTGGAGACAGAGCAAGACAAAGATTCTGTCTCTCAAAAAAAAAAAAAAGAGAATATTTACAATGGCAACTACTGAATACCAATAATTAAAGCAAGTAATAACAGTGATCCTTTTCAATTATGTGAAGTCTTAATAATATCATTTCTCTAGAACATAATAGACTATCCACATCTTAATGTATACACACATAAAACTATTCTTAGTAATTGCATAATATAAGAGGTGTAAACAGGTAATATTAGAAATAACAGCAGACTTAGAAAAAATGAATAAGGGAATAAAATATCTAACATTATAAATTACACTGATCTATGATTTAAAATGGTTATACACACACAAAAAAAACAGATAAAAATATATACATGTCTCAGCCCTAAATTCTGAAGATAACATAACAGGAAAACCTAATCTTTTTCCTGCTAAAATGAGAAGCAAGACAAATATATCCCTTATTTCCATTACTGTAGAATATTAGTTATAAGATAATATAACTAAATAAAAGAGAACTAGAAGCAGAAGAATGAGAAGTGGAGGGAAGTCCTCATTTTCAGTAGAGGACTTCCTAATGCAGAAGGCAAGCTGAGAGAGCTGCTCAGTCACAACAAAGTGTAGTCTCCAATGCCCACTTCAGACATAGCAAAAGGAAAATGATGGGGGAAAAAAAAAAAAGAACCTCCAAGAATACACAGTCAAGAGCAAGAGAGAAGAGTAGCCATGGCAGGTACTGAGTCATATCATAGAACATTTCTTCTCTGAGGATAGAGAAAGCGGGCAATATTTGCCCAATTGGATTTGCAGAGGACAGATACCAAGTGTCCTCTGAGTTCACAGATCATAATATCAAGAAAAACCACAATTGGATCTGATGTATACCACAGATCCCATGTTTCAAGACTGGTGTCATGACTGGATGAGAGTTTTGGAGTTCTTGAGATAGATATGAAGTACATTTTGCATACAGGAGAAATATGAATAATTGTGCCTAGAAAGAAGACTGCGGTAGATTGGATCTTTGGTCCCAATTCTTTACTTGCTTGTAGCAAAATTTGCAACATAATTTTGCAGAAAGGAAAAAAAAGCTGTAGCAAATGTAGAGCAATCAAAGTATGTCAGATATAATAATTGCTCAAGGTTTGTTTCTAAAACTAAGGTCCGAGAATGCTCGGAGTTATCAGAAATATTTTCAGAGGTCTATAAGCTCCATATAGAAATTTTTAAAGTTTGCACTCCTGTTTTTATTAATTTTTAAATTAAGCATATTAGGGAAAACTACCTCGTGACTAGTATCGCTACTCGATTTCAAAGGTCACATTTGGATTGCTTCCAAGGGATTATCAGTGACAGTTCAATTTATAGAGCAATATTTTTCAAATTACAGATCTCTGGATTTACAGATGGATTATTAGGTGTCTGAGAATTTTCAGATGCTCTAGAGCAGTGCCACACAAAGTGTGGTACACAGACCAATAAAGGTCCTTGGCCAGGTTAGTACAAAGATGAAGAGGAAACATCTACAAACTTTAGTAGCAGTTTAAGAGTAATTTTAAGTCTGTTGAATTTAATAATAAAAAATTAATATAAGGACTTACATTTTTAACTTTTTCACTCTTTTAGAACTGCTTTTGCGAAAGCCACCAATATTTATGTATGTATGTATGTATGTATGTATGTATGTATGTATGTATGTATGTATTTACTTACTTACTTCAGACAGAGTCTCACTCTGTTGCCCAGACTGGAGTACAGTGGTGCAATCTTGGCTCACTGCAGTCTCTGCCCCCCAGGTTCAAGCGATTCTCCTGCCTCAGCCTCCTGAGTAGCTGGGACAACAGGTGTGCACCACCATGCCCGGATAATTTTTATATTTT
>NW_012116266.1:5842642-5861100 GCF_000951035.1 Colobus angolensis palliatus
TTTTTTTCTTTTTTTTGAGACAGAGTCTTACTCTGTCACCCAGGCTGGACTAGAGTGGCATGATCCCAGCTCACTGTAGCCTCAAACTCCTGGGCTCAAGTGAATCTCCCACCTTGGCCTCCCAAAGAGCTAGGATTATAGGCATGAGCCACTGTACCCAGACAATATCCCTGTACTTTCTGAGGCAACCCAGTCACTCCTGGCTCCTCTCTCATTTAAACTTACAAACTCTTCTTCCTCTGTCACTTATTTATTTATTTATTTATTTAAATAACAGAGATGGGGTCTCACTGTTTTGCCCAGACTGGTCACAAAACTCTATATCTTCTTCTTAAATGATAATGTTCTTCAGGACTTCCTTTTACCTTCTTCTCTTATTATTCTCAATAACTCTCCAATAATTCCCAATATGACAACTCTCAAATCTTTATTTTCAGCACAGACCTCTCCTCTAAACTCCATATATTGAGTATTTCCACCTGAATGTCCCACAAACACGGAGAAGTCAGCATGCTTACTGGAAAACCTAGTGATCTTGTCTAGTTAACTTTGTGAATGGGAAGACCACATTTTTTTTGCCCAAAACAAACAAACAAAACACAGGAAATTATTTCAGACTCTTAACACATCTGCACATTATGCTCCAAACCTACACTTAAGTACTATCAATTCCACCTGCTTCCAGGGAAATTTAAAGTTTGATGCTAAAAAGGAAAGAATTTAAAAAGTTAATGCATCTTAACAACATTTTCATTTCAGGTCCACTGATAGAAACTATACATTTTTTGCTTTCATACCTAACTTCTGAAAACAAACATGTAAGTGGCTACTACTACTACTAGGCTGCTAATGATTTTGTTTTGTCTTCTTTAGAATCAAAGAACATTACCTTCCTTACACACAAAGCCATTATTAAGTCACAGAAAATCAAGAGCCATTTTCACATTTTGCACATACCAGAGACTTATTAAGTGTGGCTTAAATCATAAGGGTTGATGTGTATTGGTCCATCTTACTAAAAACTTATTTAGGATTATAACTAAAATTGCATTAATAAGTTACTAATTTTCTCATTAAATGAATATTCACTGATTCCATTTTTCCAAATCTATGTATAAAAGAAATACTTGCCTTTTAACTGAATAAAACACCTCTAAATTCTATTTTCTTTTTGAAGCAAAACTTTTATTCTGAAAAGGAAGTTTACTCTGAGCTCACTGCAAAACTATCTATTTCAGTCATATTCCAGATTTAGCAGGACAAAGGGCAAGAGCAGGAAATGGAGCATCATCAACATCCAAAATAAATTTGGTTTAGAGTAGGGAGGACCCTCAAATCATTATTCAAGACAAATAAGCACTATGCTTGGAAGCAAAAATAACTACAGATGTAAAATCAGTTAAGACATGCGTGAATACAGCTTCATTACTACTGATAAAATAGTAAGAGAATATTGCCCGCTATTATTATATTAATACAAGGGCAAATGGAAGTAATCCTGATACACATATGTCCACACTCACACATCTGCAAAATACTCATAAAGATTACATTTTTATCTCTCTTCCTCTTAAAATACATTTAAAGAAAATCTTTTTTCCAAAAAATTTTTACAGATATGTAAAATAGTTATGCTTTTCCATTTGACAGATGAGAAAACTGAGATACAAAGAAACTAGATTAACCTCTTTTAGGTCCTTAAGATCAAACACAGAACTGGGACTAAATATCACCTGTAATACTGTAGCTTCACAAAATTGTTCAGGGCAAATTCAATCTCAATAAAAGAAAATAAATTTTTTTAAAACCTAATGACAAAAATGAACCATGGATTTCAATCTACACTGCCACATTTCAAAATGCTGTGCTTTTGAGTCACTTTGTATCTTTTTACTCAGTTAAGGCATTTGATACTTTACACCAGACAGAACAAAAATAGCTTAATCTTATCTAAGACTTTGAGAGGCTCAGTTTCTTTCTTCTACATATTCTGGTGACCAACTAACTGCAGCACTCCCAAAACGCTAAATGTCTAATAGAAATACATCCTTTAGTCTGTTTAAGGGTTGCAGTTGAGATAGGGAATTTATGATACATGCCTTTTTCTTTTCTTTTTTTTTTTATTTTTGAGACGGAGTCTTCCTCTGTCACCCAGGCTAGAGTACAGTGGCGAGATCTCGGCGCACTGCAACTTCTACCTCCCAGGTTCAAGCGATTCTCCTGTCTCAGCCTCTCGAGTAGCTGGGATTACAGGTGCCTGCCACCGTGCCTGGCTAATTTTTGTATTTTTAGTAAAGACAGGGTTTCACCATTTTAGCCAGGTTGGTCTTGAACACCTGACCTCATGATCCACCCACCTTGGCCTCCCAAAGTGCTGGGATTACAGGCGTGAGCCACTGTGCCCAGCTGATACATGTCTTTTTCTACACACATACATGAATCCCAAAACACTGTATATAATAATATAGAAAGAAAAATTGTTCTCAGCACCATCTCTCTTACTGTATGCTAAGTGAATATCAAGAAATAGAGTGAATAACATAGTGCCTACAACAAATACATAAACTATTTTTTTTTTTTTGAAATGGGGTTTCACTCTGTCACCCAGGCTGGAGTGTAGTGGCACGATCTCGGCTCAATGCCATCTCCACTTCCCAGGCTCAAGCAAACCTCCCACCTCAGCCTCCTGAGTAGCTCGGACCACAGGCATGCATCATCATGCCTGGCTAATTTTTTGTAGTTTTGGTAGAGATGGGGTTTCATCAGGTTGGTCTCAAACTCCCAAGCTCAAGTGATCCACTTGCCTCAGCCTCCCAAAGTGCTGGAATTACAAGCATGAGCCACCACGTCTGCCCTGAAATCTTTCGACATTAAAAAAAATACTGGGCCGGGCACGGTGGCTCAGGTCTGTAATCCTAGCACTTTGGGAGGCTGAGGAGGGTGGATCACCTGAGGTCAGGAGTTCAAGACCAGCCTGGCCAACACGGTGAAACCCTGTCTCTACTAAAAACAAGAGTTCAAGACCAGCCTGGCCAACATGGTGAAACCCCATCACTACTAAAAATACAAAAATTTAGCAGGGCCTGGTGGCATGCGCCTGTAATCCCAGCTACTTGCGAGGCTGAGGCAGAAGAATAGCTTGAACCCAGGAGGTTGGAGGTTGTGGTGAGCCAAGATCAAGCCACTGCACTCCAGCATGGGCCACAGAGTAAGACTCCATCTCCAAAAAAAAAAAAAGAAAAGAAAAGAAAAGAAAAAAAAGTTAGTTAAGTACTAGTTAAGTACTATATTAAAGTATAGTTAAGTACTAGTATTAAAATACTTCTATACTTAAGAAAAAGACACTCAGACAAGAAGTAGTTAACTACTGAAGTAAAATCCAGATAACAAGATTAAACCTGTTCAAATTAATGTTTAACTTATAAGAGCTATAAGAAATGTGCTGTTAATCAAATCCTTGACCCTGGGTGGGGACAACCATTTGAAGGCAAGAAGAGTTCAGACTATACAATTTGGTTTTTTTCCTTTTCTTTTTTTGAGATGGAGTCTTACTCTGTTGCCCAGGCTGGAAGGCAGTGGCATAATCTCAGCTCACTGCAACCTCTGTCTCCTAAGTTCAAGCAGTTCTCCTGCCTCAGCCTCTCGAGTAGCTGGGATTACAGGTGCATGCCACCATCCCCGGCTAATTTTTGTATTTTTAGTAGAGATGGGGTCTCACCATGCTGGCCAGGATGGTCTCAAACTCCTGATCTCAAATGATCCATCCACCTCAGCCTTCCAAAGTGCTGAGATTACAGGCATGAGCCACTGCGCCCTGATTCAGACAACTTGAATTAATAGTCTTATACACTGGTGAAAGAATCTTTAGACAGCAGGAATGTTGGGTGATTAGAAATCATCCTGCTTGTATTATGTAATAACTACATAAGGTTTACAAAGTAACCTATTAGGAAAAAGACACATGTTTCTAACAATGCAATTAAAGCCTATTCCTAGAAGGAGAAAGTAAAAAGTTAGACCTGAAAAGTCTGGTAACAAACCAAATTGCACAACACAAAGAAATAGTAAGTATGTGAGATGACAGATATGTTAATTAGCCTGACTGGATGATTCCACAATGTGTGCATGTATCAAAACATTACATTGTACTCCATAAATACATATAATTTTCATCAATTAAAAATAAAATCAAATAAATTGCCAAGTTTTATACTCAAATTCTTTCAAACATTGGGACTCCATCTGCTAAAAACTGAAACTAGTAATTTATTTTAATTCTACTTAAAGGACTTTAGTCACTAGTATTTAGGCTTACAACTGAACCCAGGCAGAAGACATATATATTCCATTAGCATTCTTTCAGCATTGCTATGACCAAGGAGTATTACCCAAGGGTTATTTCTGAGGTAATACTACCTACTAGACCTACTGAACTTTTGTAATGTTCAGGGGCAACTTTTAAAACATGACATAGAAACGCTGTGATGGTAGGTACCTTAATATTGACCTATTGTTAATACACTGTGGAATATCTGGGCCAAGGTTAGCACTGTGGCAAACATGGAGGTCTTAACCTTACTGCCCAGAAGCAGTCCTTCAAAAATCTTCCAAGGTGACTTCTTTAATCAGGTATGTATACAATGTTTTCTGTAGACATCAAACCAGTCAGGGCAACAAAACAGCAGACACTTTAATAATTAAAAATGAACTTTATATCCTAGAAAAACAATTGATCATCTTGGGAGGATGCTAGTAAATTAACTCATTGTGAAAACTGACAAAGAGAATCAAACATATATGCTGCCTGCCTTCCCTTTAAGGAACTGTAATCAAATGCTGAGACAGTTCTCAATATAAATTACATAGTTTTGCAAAATCCTAATAAAATAACACATACAGGCAAAAATCACAGTTGGCCACTACACTAATAAATTACTCTAGCCCTCCACACCCAAAACAGAACCCAAATCAATCAAGCCCCTGTTCGGTCAGTTTTCAGATACTAGAAGAGAGGAACAATTAAATAAAATCAAGGGAATTCAATGAGTAAAACATTCAAACTGTAGAAAACTCTGAAGTCAAAATCTGGTTTCCTCAACATATAAATAACAAAGAATAAAAGTATGGTGAAGGGGAGCCTACAGATGAAAATGTTTAGCAGATATTTTCAACAAAATACATGTGTAGTTTGTTTTAAATATTGAGCCAAACAGTGGGAAAATATGAATATTAAGACACTAGTAGGAAAGTTGGAACACTGATCACATATTTGATAATTTTAAAAATTGTGATTGTTTTTAAGAGGAGTTATACATATTTAAATATTTATAGATAAGGTCATAAATTGGGATTTGCTTTAAAATAATTAGGAGATAGGGCAAATTGACAGTTACACATAAACTGTGACTGAATATGAGCTGGTAATAGTCAAAATTGGGTGATAGACACAGAAGAGTTCACTATAACGTCTTCTCTACTTGGTGCATGCTTGAAAAATTCCACAATAAAAGTTTTAAAAACAAAGAACTAGAAAGTTCTGCATAACAATCTACAGAGTAAGAACAACAACAACAAAAAAACTGCTTGTCCTTCAGAGGTCAAAACAAACAAAAATCTGAATAGAGAGTTAGATAAGCATTCTTCCTGTATATACATACACGCACATACGCTTACCCAACAAATGAGAGAAACTGAGACCCAAAGAGGTAAGACTTGTTCAAGGTTACAAAACAAAGCAGCAGCAGAGCCAAAACTAAACTACAATTTCAAGCCCACAAAGAGGTCTAAGCAGCTTTTGAAACTAAGTGGTAGAAAATATTTTCATAAGAAGATCTGAGACCTCAAGTGGTCTGAAAGCTCATTAAAAGTGTAGAAAAAAGCCTTAAAAGTTTGTCAGGTGGGAAAAAAAGTCAGCTGGTTTGAGAGGCTAAATGCTAGAGTGGGAATAATAAGGCAAAAAGTATAGAGAACAACTGGGTACAGTATTTGGTAGTCATCTTCACTAGAAAGAAAATTTAAATCTATGAAGTATATTTGGTAGCTACCTGATTCAAGGTGTCTGCAGAAGAGAATGTTGTCTACCTTACAAAAAGCTTATTCATGAACCGGTAAAATATAAAATCATATTTTTAAATAAATACTCTTCAAAAACAAGTGAAAAAATTTTAAGTCTTATTAAGCACACAAATTATTTAAATCTTAAACCTAAAAATGAGATTTATATTCCTGTCCAAGAAGAGATAGGCTTCAAAATCTGACAGTGAAGGGCCTTCATTATTGAAGACTAACATTTCAAAAGAGAAGGAATGCACATTTATATTAAAAGTCATTAAGAAAAATAAAATTCCGTGTATGCCAATGAACTATCCTGTTTAATAACCTTTAATATTAAATTTAATAGTAAATCTACCTAAAAAGAATATAACCTATTAATGAGACACGTAACCTCATTCACCAATGTCATTTTGAAAACAGCAAAACCTAGTAAATTTGATATATTTTTAAATAAATCATTTTCAAACTACTGGGTATTCATACTAAAAATTAATTTTAATTTTTGGTTAATGTGTTAGTGACTATTTTCAAAAGTGTCTGGTGAATTGGATTCCTTTTTTATTGGAAGCATCTATTTTTAAAAAGACATTTCTGGTATCAAATTACACAAGACTAAAAACTATTTTAAAAATTCATATTAAGCATTTCAAAGTATATGTCCTTTAGTGATTATAATATATATCAAACCAGGAGGTCAAAGAAAATTCCAGTGTAATCTCTAAATTTAATATGACAGATAAATGAGACCACTGTTAAATAATAATCTGCCTTTTAAGGAGCATGAAAGGATAATGCAGCAACAGAAGCTGTGACTTGAGAACTTCACCACAGAGACTTAAATTAACTCAAATAGTACATTATGGGTGTTTATCTGACCCTTGCCAGTATCTTCAAAGCAATAATGTACTTCCCTCACTTCAAAAACATGTTTTTAAGGAGTACTCTTCTCAATAACCTAAAATCAAAGCTATCAAGTAAAAATTCACATAAAGACAAGGAGAGGAAAGAACATTATTTCTGAGTGACAAAAATACTAAGGAGTAAAAATGGATAAAGTATGCACTTGAGTCAGGTAGTACTGTGTTTCTCTGCTACTCACTACTCCTGTAACCCTTGCATCAGTTTTCCCATCTGTAAAGGGGATGATCACAATATTCACCTCATAGTATTGTGGTGAGAGGAAATGAGACAATGCTCAAAGAGTGCTAACTTAGTGGCAGTCACACAGTATGCAGTTCAATCCATAACCTTGTGATGCAATTTCAAAGATTCATTCCAAGAAAAATGCTTAACGCCCTTCTCATAAAAATGTCTCTATCCTACACTCACTTGTGGGAGAAAATGAAAAGCACAAACAAAAATAAAAATATTTTATTTTTCTCTTAAGGGCATAATTTTACTTATATAATTTTAGGATCATTTGGGGATAAGTATCAAATAAAAGCCACACCCTACAGTTTTTAACAGTATGCCAATATTGTATGTGTGTTCAAACCTGAAAAAGAGGAAAACAGAAAATCCTTTAAGTGCTTTTAAGTTTGGGGTTATTCATATGACTAAATACACTATTATCTGTTAAAGAAAGGGTTAATACTGCCAGTCACAAATTTTATAATAAAGTATTTTAAAACATAATAATAAAAAGGAAAGCAATTACCTTTGTACAATAAAGCATCCAAAGTTCAAAGAGCCTCTCTCTGGATGCCATTCTGGCTTTTCACTCTGGCACTTTAAGTTTTCCTTTAAAAAATTATGTTCAAGACTACAGCATGTTCATTTTATTTTCCAAGTTTTTCAGCCGTTACAGTAAAGCTCATAGCAGTAAGGAAAGCAAAAAGAAGTGAAACAAATGGACTGTCCTCTGGTTAAAAACAAAAAGGCAATTTCAGCAGTCACTCCAACATATCTTCATCGGTGGTAGTTGGGCAATTAAATAAATCTGTGAAAGAGAAAAACATCCACAGGTTAGAAAAAGAGGCCATATTAAAAAATCTAGACTTATCAGAAACGAAAGATGTATCTTCTTCACTTTCCACAAACAACCCGCTATACTTTCACATGGACTTATTAGATTTCATAGAAACTTGTGTTTCAGGAAGACATTACAGCTAACACAGTATGTCACATCATAGAATCCTCTAGGGCAGACAGACTCCTAGAGATGGGTACATGTTCATAACCAAAAATGCATCCAGTGAGAATAAGGAACAAGACTTCCTTCCCACTCATACCTTTTCTACAGACACAAGGAAAAGGTCCACATCTCAGACATTTCAAATACATCAAAGCTCTTAGAATGTTCTTGTTCTGGTCTCCTCTTCAAAGTTGTTGGGGCCAGGCGCGGTGGCTCACGCCTCTAATCCCAGCACGTTGGGAGGCCCAAGTGCGTGGATCACCTGAGGTCAGGAGTTCGAGACCAGCCTGGCCAACATAGTGAAACCCTGTCTCTACTAAAGAAATACAAAAAATCAGCCGGGCGTGGTGACAGGCACCTGTAATCCCAGCTACTCAGCAGACTGAGGCAGGAGAACTGCTTGAAACCGGGAGGCAGAGATTGCAGTGAGCCGAGATCGCGCCACTGCACTCCAGTTTGGGCGACAGAGCAAGACTCCGTCTCGGGGCGAGGGAAAAAAAAAAAAAGTTGTTGGGACTGTTTGCTGTGTTGCAGGGCAGGGCGTGGGGGCGGGGGAGGAATTCCCAGTTCGTTTGTTCTAACAATCCTCGGAGAGTGGAAGTCCACCCGCCCACCTGACCTCTCCACCTCTCCATCCAAGAGAAGTGGGCACGCACGCACCGGAGAGGAACTTCCCGAAGAAGCGTCCAGGTGTTTGGGGGAATCTTTAAATTTCCTCCTCACATCCCAGACAACCCAAACAGAGGCAAACTTAAGGTGTGCCAAGCTGCCAAGAGAAGCTCTAGAACTGAGGAACGCGGACTCGGCGTCTCCCGACCGCGATCCCAGCCTGCACTACAGTATCGAAACACGCCCGGACAGCCTAGCCCACTCACAGCCGCCCCTCACTCTGCAGACCCTTCACCACCAAGCACCGGGGCCCTCCCATTTCTCGCCATGCCGCCCCCTCTTCCCAACGGCCCGCTCCCCATCACCGCGCTCACATTGGGTGCCGCGCCGCAGCCCAGCCGCCGTCTAACTGCTTCCCTCTCCCTCTTCCCAAGGCGAAGCCCCGTGTCACCCCGCAGCCAGGCAAGCGGGCGGGCAGGACATGGGGGCGGGGCGCGAGGCCGGGAGGAGCCGGGGGCGGGGCTGCCCCCTCGGCTAATCATTTCGGCCGCTGAGGATTTACCCAGCCCTCGGGCGGCAGCTGTTCAATGGTCGCGTAGGCTGGGGATGGGCGGGGTGACATGAAGCCCCGCCCCAGCATACCTGCGCAGCCGCAGTCGACAGGCTCTGGCTGCCCATCCCTTGGCGGGCGCCGGCCGCTGCCCTGGAGCCAGCCTTCCCTCAGCTGGACTAGGAGGAGGGCTGACGTACTGACGTCTACGCCCGCCCCGCTTTTCGCTGATGGCGTCATTTCCGTCAGTCATCTGAGGGCGTGAGGCCCTACTGTGTTAAAGGGGATTTTGTTTTGACTTATTTGTAGAACCGAGATTGGTCCTGGGAATTTACAGTAATGTAAAAAGACAAAACACACACACACCCCCCAAGAAAAATATCCTTTTCCTTTTGTGCCTGCTTTCGTCGTCACCGAGTGTCATATCCAAAGGGCTTATTTTACCACCACTAAAGACTTAGAAAGGGTTTTGCTTTTTCAAAAAAGAAGCAAAAGGCGTTTACTAGCTATAGACAACTTTCAGAGAGATTTTGTTTTGTATAAGGAAGGAAAAACGCGTAAGATAACTCACCTTTGTTAAACCTAAACATTTCCATAACTTTTTATTGTGAAAGATTTTAAGTATATTCGAAAGTAAACTAGTATTGTGGTATAATTCTTGGTTTGCCGTCACCCAGCTTAAAAAATGATCAACTAATGTCCCATCTTGTTTCATTTGTAACAAAGATCCACAAATTGCCTGTGAAGAGCCAGAGAGTAGACGAGGCGCGGTGGCTATCGCCTGTAATCCCAGAATTTTGGGAGGTCGAGGCCGGTGAATCCCTTGAACTCAGGAGATCAGCTTGGGCAACAGAATGAGACCCTGTCTCTGCAAAAGAAATTTTAATTAGCTTGGGGTGGTGGTGCACGCCTGTAGTTCCAGCTACTTAGAAACTAAGGTGGGAGAATCGCTTGAGCCTGGGAGTCAAGGCTGCAATGAGCTCCGATGGCGCCACTATACTCCAGCCTGGGCGACAGAGCGACATACTGTCTCAAAAAATAAAAATAAAATTAAAAGAGCCAGACAGTAAATATTATAGGCTTTGCAGCCCATTCTGGTTGCAACTTGCTTAACGAAAATCAAAAGAACAATATTTTACTATATGTGAAAATTAGACGAAATTCAAATTCAAGTTTCAGTGTCCTAAAATTTTATTGGAACACAACCATGCCCATTCCTTTAGTATCGTCTATAGCTGCTTTCACTCTACCATGGCAGAATTGAGAGTAGTTGCTTGCAAATTACGCCTTCAATTTTTTATCCTGAAATTACATTTTACATTCAGCACTTCTTGGTTGTCCATTAGGCATGTGAAATTTATATATCAAAACTTTGGGGGGAAAATATACTCTTCCTATGGGATTCCCTATTTTAGTGCTTTGCAACTCCATTCTTGCACAAGAACCTAGGAAGTGTGCTTGCCACCTTCCTCATGTACTTCACATCCAATCTAATCTTTTCAGCTATATCTCCAAAATATATCTACCCATCTCTCCACACTTTCTTCCTTAAATGGATGGTGGTAACTATTTAAAATAGTAGTAGTAACCACTATCTTTCTTTTCCTTTTTTTTTTTTAAATTAGAGGCAGGGGCTTCGTATGTTGCCCAGGCTGATCTCGAACTCCTGAGTTCAAGAGAGCCTCCTGCCTCGGCCTTCTGAAGTGCTGGGACTCCAGGTGTGAGCCATTACACCAGGTCATGGCTACTGTCTTTAAAATGGTTTAAATCTACAAAATATTTTCTAGCTTATTGTAATAGCCTTCCAACGTGTTTCCCTGACTCTGCCCATGACTCTACCCCCAATCTATGGATTATTCTCAACACAGCAAACAGAGCGATCTTTTAACATGGAAGTAAGGTGTCACCTCTCTGCTAAAAAGCTTCCAATGGCTTCCCATCCCACTTTAAAAGGCCTGCAAGGACCTACTTCATTTTCCTCCAACATTTTCCTCTCTGACTTCTCCAAGTATTCTGGCCTTTCTTACCTTACTTGAGACACGACTTCTTTGCTGCTTTTCAAAGGCACAAAGCACACTCCAGCCTTAGGGATTTTCACATGCTATCCCTTCTACCTGGGTGTCTCTTTCCCCAGATATCTGCACAAAATCTATTTCTTTTTTGAGACGGAGTCTCGCTCTGCCACCCAGGCTGGAGTGCAGTGGCATGATCTCGGCTCACTGCAGCCTCCACCTCCCAGGTTCAAGCAATTCTCCTGCTTCAACTTCCCGAGTAGCTGGGATTACAGGTGCCCACCATCACACCTAGCTAATTTTTGTATTTTTAGTAGAGATGGGATTTCACCATGTTGGCCAGGCTGGTCTCAAACTCCTGACCTCAGGTGATCCATCTGCCTCAGCCTCCCAAAGCGCTGGGATTACAGACATGAGCCACTGCGCCTGGGCTGCACAAAATCTTTAAGAACCACCTTATCCAGGCTGGGTGCAGTGGTGCACACCTGTAATCCCAGCACTTTGGGAGGCTGAGGCCGGATTGCTTGAGGCCAGGAGTTCGAGATCAGACTGAGCACACCAGTGAGACCCCCCCCCCTTTTTTAAAAAAAAATAAGAAAAAAATTAGCCCAGTGTGGTGGTACTTGCCTATAGCCCTACCTACTTGGGAGGCTGAGGTGGGAGGATCACTTGAGACTAGTTCAAGGCTGCAGTGAGCTATGATCATGTCACTGCACTGCAGCCTGGGGAAAAGAGCAAGACCCTGTCTCTAAAAAAGTGAACTAAAATGAAAATAATCACCTTATCCGTGAAACTTTCCTTGACCCTTCTTGCCAAAATAGCAACCTCTCTTCCTTCTTACTCTCTTTTTCACTGTAGCACTTATCAGCTGATATTAATATATCATTTGTTTGTCCAGTGTGTGTTTCCCCTAATAAAATGTATGCACCAAGAAAACGGGGACTTTGTTCACTGCTATATCTTCAGGTTCTTGAACAGTTCTGGAACACGCAGTAGGAACTCAATAAATATTTCCAGACTAATATGAATGAAAGAAATTAGCTTTTTCACCATATGCCTCTATATCCCCAATCCATCCAGTTTTTCTATAAACTGTTAATTTACAGCATGTTGGACTCTTCAAAAGACTACCACTATAAAACATAATCAATTTGTAAACTAGAGCAAAAAATGTCTTATCTATAAACAAAAGTTGATAATATTGTACAACTTGCTTCTCAAACTTTCACGTGCATACTAATAACCTGAGGATCTTGTTAAAATGCTGATTTTGGTTCAGTAGGGCTGGGATTCAGTGGGTCAGCAGTCTATCAAGCTCCCAAGTGATGCCAGTACTGCTAATTCACAACCACACTTTGAAAGTTTCCTACAGTTAATACAGAATGCATTTGGTTTGTTTTGGAGGCAGTACTGATAGATTTGCATGGATTCATCCATCTATTATCATTTTCTTCCCCTTGCATCTGATTGGTGACACAGATTTGAAGAGGTATAATCTGTGGCTGTGACACAAAACCAAACCAATTGCTACATATAGGCATTGAATCTCCAAGCATGATATTATTGCAGTTACAGCTAGAAAGAGAGAAATACATTGTCTAAGATGCCACATGACAGTCCCTACCGGGGCTCAAACGATAGCAGTATTTTGCTTTGGTATCTATCATAGAGGCAGTCCTCAGCTTTGCCAGCAAATAGGAAGACTCCAGAGGACTGACCCTCAATAAACACACAAAAAACTAAAACATGTAACCTGTGTGTCCCTTCTTTCTGTCTCATAGGAGGTCTCAAGCTATGCATTGACAAGGAGAAACTCAGGAAACTTGCCCATATTGTCTCTAGGAGTCTACTAGTTGATTCTCTTTTCCGTATGATAATTCAACTAAGGCTGGTACCCATCAAACTTCTGTGAACCAGGATTATCACAGTTTAATATCTTCTTTCCCTTTTCCCTTAGACAAAATACCCAATGGATATTAGTAGAGCATTAAGTAGCTCTTTTTCTGAAGGGTGCAAGTGTTCCCTAAAGCTACAGAGAGTAAGGGGAGATGAGGAGTTATGCTTTTGATGAGGAGTTATGCTAATTCTTTCCTTTGTACCACATACAAGGCAATAATTACAACACCTCACTGCGTGGGTTTAAGTAAGCTGTCCCTCCTGGACAATCGCTAGTTTCTTAGTTCTCAGTTCTCCTGTGTCTCTTCCCCAAAGTCCTGTCTTTAAGCCATTCCCCTCTATAGTATCCCCATTATACTCACAGAATAAGAAAGGGTGGATCCCAGCCCTTTCTTGAGCCTGGCAAATTCTGCTGCATTTAGGTAACATTTAGGTGTCAGCTAGATGCCAACATTCTTCCTCTGTTGAGGCTTCTGATGGCTCCCAGGAGTGGGGATAAGCTTTGGTTTCATGAGTGAGCCCCTTAACAACATTGAGATGTTTCTCTACCAATGAAATTGGTACAGCTACTTTTTCTCCTAATGTACCTTAAGATAAACACATTTACTACCTTAAGAACATTTTCTTTCATAAGACTATATGACCCAGCAGCTTCTAAAATTGCCTGTCCTTTTATGTTAAAAGTATATATCTGGTCTGATTTTCATGAAAAAGGCCTCCATGTTAATTTAAATGGTCTTGCATTCAAATAGCGTCTCAGTTTATGTCAGAGCTATGAGTTTCAGTTCATCTCACCAGATACAACCTTAGAATGCCACTAAATTTATTAACAATGAAAAAATATACATGCCAGCTGGGCATGGTGGTTTATGCCTGTAATTCCAGCACTTTGGAAGGCCGAGGCAGGTGGATCACTTGAGGACAGGAGTTCAAGACCAGCTTTATCAACATGGCGAAACTCCATCTCTACTAAAAATACAAAAGTTAGCCGGGCATGGTGGTGCATGCCTGTAATAGCCAGCTACTCGGGAGGCTAAGGCATGAGAAATGCTTGAACCCAGAAGGCAGAGGTTGCAGTGAGTTAAGAACTTGCCACTGCACTCCAGCCTGGTGACACAGCAAGATTCTTTTAAACAAAAACAAAAACAAAAAAAACCTGGCAAGGCAATTGAACTATTCATATCTCTTGGTCAGGGCATTATCTCCCCATAGAAAAAAATGTGTAAGGAAGTAAATTATATTCTCAGGGTTGCTTTTTCATCATGAGTCAAGTAAAACTAATTGGATTAATGTGAAGGTAGTATCATCTTTTATAACAGCCTGCATGCAGCCATTTCCACTATGTACAACATGCCAATCGAAGCAGATACTTGGTTTGGTTGTGCTAGATATAGTGTTTTCCCTTGGGCAGATCTGGAGACATATGGTCAAGTTTTTGTTCTTTGACATTCCTTTCCTAAATCCCGTTGAAGCTCTCTCTCTTCTATCCACACTTTTTTAGTTAGCCTGTCTATATGCATTCAGATTTTCTGATCTTTTCTTAAAAACACCTTTGGTTTTGTTGATTATCTTTATTAATTTCCTATTTCAATTTCATTTATTTCTGCTCTAATTTTTGTTATTTCTTTTCTTCTGCTTACTTTGGATTCAATTTGCTCTTCTATTTCTAGTTTCCTACAGTAAAAGCTTACTGACTTTAGATCGTTTTTTTTTTCCTAATATTCAATGCTACAAAATTCCCTCTGTTTTGGCTACATCCCTCGAATTTTCATCAGTTGTATTTTCATTTATTTTAAAATATATTAAAATTTCTCTTGAGGTTTCTTATTTGACCCATGTATTATTTAAAAGTGTGTTGTGTCAGCTGGATGCAGTGGCTCACAGCTGTAATCCCAGCACTTTGGGAGGCTGAGGCGGGCAGATCACGAGGTCAGAAGTTTGAGACCAGTCTGGCCGACATAGTGAAACCCTGTATGTACTAAAAATACAAAAAGTTAGCCAGTGTGGTTGTGTGCGCCTGTAATCCCAGCTACTCGGGAGGCTGAGGCAGGAGACTCTTGTGAACCCGGGAGGTAGAGGTTGCAGTGAGCTGAGTTCGCACCATTACACTCTAACCCAGGTGACAGTGAGAGACTCCATCTAAAAAAATAAAAAAAATAAAATAAAATAAAAGTGTGTTGTGTAATCTCCCAAGTATTTTGGGATTTTCAAGCTATCTTTCTGTTATGGATTTTTAGCTTAATTCTATTGAAGTCTGAGAGCAGACATTATATGATATGTATTCTTCTAAATTTGTTAAGATATGTATTATGGGCTGGGCGCGGGCTCACGCCTGTAATTCCAGCATTTTGGGAGGCCGAGGCAGGTGGATCACCTGATGTCAGGAGTTCGAGACCAGCCTGGCCAACATGGTGAAACCCCATCTGTACTAAAAATACAAAAAATTAGCTGGGCATGGTGGCAGGTGCCTGTAATCCCAGCTACTCGGAGGCTAAGGCAGGAGAATCACTTAAACGCGGCAGGTGAATGTTGCAATGAGCCGAGGTCGCATGCCATTGCACTACAGCCTGGGCAAGAAGAACAAAATTCTTGCCTTAAAAAAAAAAAAAAGATGTGTATTATGGCCCACAATGTGGTCTAGCTTGGTGAATAGTCCTTGTGAGCTTGAGAAGAATGTGTATTCTGCTGTTATTGGATAAGTAGTTGACAGATGTTGATGTTACTGTTCAGTTCAGCTCTGTCCTTATGTCTGCTTGATGGATCTCTCTGTTTATATAATAAGGGGTACTTAAGTCTCCAACTATAATAGTGGATTCATCTATTTCTCCTTGGAGTTCTATCAGTTTTTGCCTGACATATTTTGGTACTCTGTTGTTAGGGAAATAGGGAAATATGTGTTAAGGATTGTTATGTCTTTTTGGAGAAATGACCCCTTTATCATTATGTAATGGTCCTCTTTATCACTGATAACTTTCCTTGTTCTGAAGTCTGCTTTACTTCCTCTTTCTTTTGACTAGTATTAACGTGGTATGTTTTTCTTTACCCATTTACTTTTGATCTATATGTGTTTTTATATTTAAAGTGGGTTTCTTGTAGATAATATATAATTGGGTCTTGTTTTTTGATCCACTGTGTCTTTTAAATGACATATTTAGACCATTAACATATAAAGTGGTTATTGACATAGTAGGATTAATATATACCATATTCATTACTGTTTTCTATACATTGTACTTATTATTTGTTCCTATTTTTGTCTTTCACTCTTTTTCTGCCTTTTACATATATATATATTTGAGACATGGTCTTTGTTGCCTAGGCTGGAGTGCAGTGGCATGATCATGGCTCATTGCAGCCTCAAACTCCTTGGCTTGAGTGATCCACCCACCTCCACTTCCCAGGTAGTTGGCGCTACAGGCACACTCCACCATGCCCAGTTATCTTTTGTATATTTTGTAGATACAGGGTCTTGCTGTGTTGCTCAGGCTGGTCCTGAACTCCTGGATTCAAGTGACCCTCCCACCTTGGCCTTCCAAAGTGGTGGGATTATAGGCGTGAGCCATGGCACTCGGTCAGTGCCTTTTAAAATGTTAATTATTTAATATGATTCCATTTCCTCTACTTTTGTAGCATATCATTTTTTTTTTTTTTTTTTTTGAGATGGAGTCTCGCTCTGTCGCCCAGGCTGGAGTGCAGAGGCACGATCTTGGCTCACTGCAACCTCTGCCTCCCAGGTTCAAGCAATTCTCCTGTCTCAGCCTCCCAGGTAGCTGAGATTACAGGCGCCCACCACCATGCCTGGCTAATTTTTGTATTTTTAGTAGAGATGGGGTTTCACCTTGTTGGCCAGACTGGTCTGGAACTCCTGACCTCAGGTAATCCACCCACCTTGGCCTCCCAAAGTGCTGGGATTACAGGTGTGAGCCACTGCGCCTGGTCCAGTTTTACTTTTTATTTTTTTTAACCTTATTTAGTGGTTGACCTAGAGTTTGCAGTATACATTTACAACCAGCCCAAGTTCACTTTCCAATAGCACTATACCAATTCAGATACTGCAAGAACCTTACAACAAAACATTCCTAATTCCTCTCTCCTGTCCCTTATGTCATTTCTGCCATTCACTTACACATAAGCAATTGTGTGTATATACACACACACACAATTACATTGTTGCCTAGTATTATTTTGAACAAACTTGTCTGTTAGATTAACTGAGAATAAGAAAAAATAAGTTTATATTTTATATTCACTTATTATTTCTCTGATGCTCTTCATTTATTTATGCAGAGTTTCTGACCTATGTGCCATTTTCCTTCTCTCTCAAGAAGTTCTTTTAGTCATTTCTTATAAGGAACGTTTGTTGGCAACAAATTCCCTCAAACATTGTTCATCTGAGAAAGTCTTTTGTCTTTCACTTTTATATAATAATCTTACGGGATACAGAATTCTAGGCTGCTGTTTTTTTTTTTTCTCTCAATATGTTAAATGTTTCACTCCACTCTCTTCTTGATTGCATGTTCTGATGAGAAGTTGGATATAATCCTTATCTTGCTTCTACACAGAAAACTGTTTTCCTCTGGCTTCCTTCAGGATTTTCTCTTTATCTTTGATTTTCTGTAATTTGAAAATGATAGCCTAGGTGTAGTTTTTTTTAATCACTTATCCTGCTTGGTGTTCTCTGTGCTTTCTGGATCTCTGGTTTGGTGTCTGTTGCCAATTGGGGGAGATTCTCTGTCACGATTGCTTGAAATATGTTGCGCTTCCTTTCTTTTTTTTCTTCTGGTATTCCTATCACACACATTTATACCTTTTGTAGTTATTCCACAGTTCTTGGATGTTCTGAATCATTTTATTCAGTCTTTTTTCTCTTTTCCATTTGGGAAGTTTCTATTGACATATTCTCAAACTCAGAAATGTTTTCTTAGCCATGTCCAGTTTACTAATGAGCTCATCTTCATTCAGTCTACTAAGGAGGATTCTTCATTTCTGTTAGAGTGTTTTTGATCTGTAGCATTTAAAAAATTTTTAGAATTCACATCTCTGTTTACATTGCCCATCCATTTTTGCATGCTCTCTGCTTTATCCATTAGAGCCCTTAGCATATTAATCATAGCTGTTTTAAATTCTCATGCCTGGCATACATGAATCTGGTTCTCATCTTTGCCTTATGTCTTCAGGTTGTTTTTTGCCTTTTAGGATGCTT
>NW_012116266.1:5861497-5862893 GCF_000951035.1 Colobus angolensis palliatus
TGAGCCACCGCGCCCGGCCCTAATTTTTTTTTTTCAGTAGAGATAGGGTTTCACCATGTTGCCCAGGCTGGTCTCCAACTCCTGACCTCAGGTGATCAACACACCTCGGCTGGGATTATAGGCGTGAGCCACCGTGCCCGGCCTGTAATTTTTTCTTGATAGCTGAGCATGATGTACTGGGTAAACGGAACTGCAGTAAATATGCCTTTAGTAATGTGTTGGTAAAATGTGGAGGAAAGGGAGGCTTCCCATAGTCCTGTGATTAGATCTCAGTCTTTTAGTGAGCCTGTGCCTCTGCACTCTGCTTTTCAGTTTTTCCCCACCGTAGCTGGTACAGGATGATTAGTATGTGCTGCGGTTATTTCCCTACTCCCACGTGGACGTCTAGAACTGCATGGAGTTGGATATCTCCCTTCCCCTAAGTCGGTTAGGCCCTGGTAAGACAGTTTCTCTTGATGGCGGGCCTTGTTAAGAAAAATAGAATGGTTGGGTGTAGCGGCTCATACCTGTAATCCTAGCGCTTTTGGAGACCAAGGCGGGAGGATTACTTGAGCCCAGGAATTTGAGACTTTCTGCAGTGAAGGAAAAGTTCCACATCTGTATCTGTGCTGTTCAGTACAGTAGGCACTAGCCATATATAGCTATTAAACAATCGAAATGCGGCATATGCAACCGAGAAATAAATTTTTAGTTTTATTTAATTTTAATGTACCTAGCCACATGAGGTTAATGGTTACCGTACTGGACAGTGAAACTCCAGAGCTAATTTGCATTGTAGGAAACACAGGGGATAGAGGATGGGGAGAGTTAAGAGATACCACCAAGTAATTTGTATACTTAGGAAAGCTTTCCAGCGGAGAGTGTATCTGAGCTACATCTTGAAGGAATGTTAGAATTCCAGTGTCCAGAAAGAAAGAATAATTCTGAAAAGAAAATGCCTGGGTAAAAGCTTGACTCCTGAGAAAATTCTCTTCTGTGTTTTGAGAAAATCATAACTTATTTGATGAGTCTATCTGGCGTAGAAGTAACAAGGTGATCAACTTGGTTGTAACCAACTCACCATGGGTCCCTGAATACAGCTCAATAATTTACATTTCACTTTGTGTAAAATTAAAGTTTTTATGCAGGGATGTAACAAGATTAAGAATCTATTTACTGTACTAGACATTGTGGTATCTTCCCCAAGGCAACATGTAACCATGTGTGTGCGTGCACACACACACATGCACACACACAGAACACAGTAATTAAAATTAAGTTGAAACATGAAAGAAGACCACTTCACTTTCATTTGTAATAAACTTCCCATGCTGGCTGGGAAGTTAATTGACAGTGAAGATTTCCACATTCTACAGTAGGAAAAATTATTTAATCAAGAGAAAAAAATGAGTTACTG
>NW_012116266.1:5863043-5868732 GCF_000951035.1 Colobus angolensis palliatus
CCCGCCTCCGCCTCCCAAAGTGCTAGGATTACAGGTGTGAGCCACCGTGCCTGGCTGTATTGTAGGTTTTACATATGTTTCTGAAAAAATAAATCACTAAACATATTGTCATTCGCTGTGTAATTTTATGTCTATATACAAAGTCCATGCAATATTTCAGAAGTTAATATAATTCCCTTTTTATAACAAGTGATTCTGTGCATGTCTGCTCATTTTCTCTTTAAAATAAATGTCTTCAATCCTTTATTATGAGCAGAATTATTTCAAATCTAGGCCAAGTAAGGAAATTTAAGAATCTAAGATATAATGTTTGTGGCTTAATCTCAAATATAAAAATTACTCACCTAAGTATTAGTAGTAGCAGTCTGATACTATCTGCAAGTTCTTATGTCTATATAATTTCAACTCCAAATTATTTATACATGTAATACTGATAAACATGTCACTTATTCCCTATAATTCAGTGTCTTCAGCTATTAAATAAGAAAATAATATTTACACTTGGCTCTATCCACAGAAATTTTGTGAAGAAAAATTGAGCAACAGGTATACATTTTGAAATAAAAATAAAGTAACAAATCCTATCTTATGAGAAAAATACAAAACTCAAATGATATATAGTATATATAACAGGTTTTTCTACAAACCATGCTTCAATGCTGTCATGGCATACCAACTGATAAATTGCTTTGATAGTTTCCTAGGACTGAAGGTCATTTCATATCTGCCCTGGAGAATATAAGAATAGTTACAGTTTTAACTATTAGTACAGCAGTAAAAACACACAAGGTTTTCCTTGCACGCAACTCTGGATTTGATTCAACTTCTCAAAACTCTTACATCCTTAGTTCACCTTTTTAAAAGTTCTTCAACTCATCCCAATATTGCTAATGTAGTATTTCACAAATGCTGTCTTATTCATTGGCTTGATATCTCTGAATTTTAGCTACTTGATTCAACTGCTGTAATTTGAATTATTTTGCTCCATCTTTTCAGTTTAATGTTCTAATGTTTTAAGTATAAAAGTTTCTCAAAGTGCCCTGGCATTGAGAGTCAAGAAGAGAAAAAAGGGAAAAGATACTATTCCACTGAAATTTGTATTAGCAACCAGTTGGCTTCCTCAGAGTTCCTCCTAAAATTCATTAACCATCACTGACATCATTCAAACAAATGAATCCATGCTGCTCACCCTAAAGCACAATGCATGGATTTGCCTGTGTGAAGCCACATGATCTCAATCAACATCTTCCCTGTGACCTTCAATTTGGTGTTCCTATTTGAACCCACTGTTTTCAGTCTTTTTTTTTTAAGACAGACTCTCACTCTGTTGCCCAGGCTGGAGTGCAGTGGTGCGATCTCGGCTCACTGCAACCTCTGCCTCCCGGGTTCAAGCAATTCTCCTGCCTCAGCCTCCCAAAGTGCTGGGATTACAGGCATGAACCACCACATCTGGTCTCCTATTTTATTATAATGGATTTAATGTAGGGGAAAGATCTTTATTACATTCCCATATTTATTTTCTGCCAAAAGGATCATTAGATTGTTTATCATATGATTCATCACCATAAAATAGAAAGGTAAATCAAGAAGATTATGGTTTTTCAGCTGTGAATAATCAGATAAAAAATGGTACCCTAAAGAAATAACAAGTAAGACTGTGGAGAAAAGAGAATACTTATACACTGTTGGTAGGAATGTAAACTAGTTCAGCCACTGTGGAGAGCTGTTTGGAGACTTCTCAAAGAACTTAAAACAGAACCACCATTCAACCCAGCAATTCCGTTAGTGGGCATCTATTCAAAAGAAAATCATTCTACCAAAAAGACACGTGCACTTGTTACGTTCACTGCAGCACTACTCACAATAGCAAAGACATGGAATCAACCAAGGTACCCATCATGGTGGACTGGATAAAGAAAATGTGGTACATATTTACAATGGAATACTACATAGCCATAACAAAGAAGGAAATCATGTCCTTTGTAGCAACATGGATGCAGCTGGACGCCATTATCCTAAGTGAATTAACATAGAAACAGAACGCCAAATACTGCATGTTATCATTTATAAATGGGAGCTAAACGTTGGGTACTCGTTGACATAAAGATGGCAACAACAGACACTGGAGCCTACTAGAGTGGGGAAGGTGGGATAGGAGAAAATGCTGAAAAACTACTGGGAACTATGCTCACTTCCTTTGGGACCAGATCATTCGTATCCCAAACCTCAGTATCACTCGATATACCTATGTAACAAACTGCACTTGTACCAGCTGAATCTTAAAGTTGAGGGCGGGCCTTGGTGGCTCAAGCCTGTCATCCCAGCACTTTGGGAAGACAACTTGAGTTCAGGAGTTTGAAACCAGTCTAGGTAACATAGTGAGACTCTGTCTCTACAAAAAATAAAAAATAAGAAATTTAGCTGGGTATGGAGGTGCACATCTGTAGTCTCAGCTACTCAGGAAGATGAGGTGGAAGATCCCTTGAGTCCAGGAGGTAGAGGTTGTGGTGAGCCATGATCACACCACTGGACTCCAGTCTGGGCAACAGGGTGAGACCCTGAGTATAAAAAGAAAAGCTGAAATTATAAGAAAAGGAAATAAGTATGAATGAACCAAGTTTGTTTCAGTATACATTTAGAAGGAAAAGGACAGAACATTTAAGAAAAAAATTGTTTTTTTTTTTAAACTTGTGTTTTAAGTTTCCCAATGAGAAATCAAATAGTCTCTGTAAAGGACATGTCCTTATTTGAATATTTTTTAGAAATAAAAATGACATCACAAAAGCCTAGTTTCCCAATTATATCTTTTTTTGTTTGCAGTTATCCACTCTTATCCTACTAAAAGATTTTGGATGTTATAGTGGATATTGAAAGATCACTTTATTATTAGAAAAAGAGAACCACTGGGGTGGAGGTAGAATGGGGAGTTATTGTTTAATGCATAAAGAGTTTCAGTTTGGCATGAAAAAAATCAGGAAGTGGATAGTGGTGATGGTTGCACAACAGTGTGAATGCACTGAATATCAATGAACTGTATACCTAAAACTTTTTTTTTTTTTAGATGGAGTCTTGCTCTGTCACCCAGGCTAGAGTACAGTGGTGCAATCTTGGTTCACTGCAACCTCTGCCTCCCAGGTTCAAGCAATTCTCCTGCCTCAGCCTCCTGAGTAGCTGGGACTATAGGCACACACCACCATGGCTGACTAATTTTTGTATTTTTTAGTAGAGACAGGGTTTCACCATATTGGCCAGGCTGGTCTCAAACTCCTGACTTCAAGTGATCCACCTGCCTCAGCCTCCCAAAGTACTGGGATTACAGGTGTGAACCACCGCGCCTGGCCTTAAAACTTTTTTAAACTGAATGTTTAATACATTTGTAGGGATAAAAAGAATGCAACAAGAATTAGAATTTTGTAATTACATTAGACATTTATATAGAACATGTTTCAACAGGGCTTGGCAGCTCACCTGTGCAATCCCAGCATTTTAGGAACTCAAGGCAGGAGGATCCCTTAAGTCCAGGAGTTCCAAACCAGCCTGGGCAACATGTCGAAACCCTGCCTCTACAAAAAATACAAAAATTAGCCAGGCGCAGTGGCATATCCAGCTACTCAGGAGTCTGAGGCAAGAGGACCACTTGAGTTGAGGAAGTCAAGGTTGTAGTGAGCTGTGTTTGTTCCACTATAGCCTGGGTGGCAAAGCAAGATACTGTCTCAAAAATTACAAAATAAAATAAAATAAAATAGTAAAATAAAAGTTTAATAATTACTACTCTTATGGACAAGCAGCTTCATTGTGTTAGATGGTAATTATATCTTTATGTTTCACATCATTACTAGCCCCCAAAACTCCACCCTTCATTTCACTGCACAGACTCACTGCACTGTTTCACAGTTAAAACTCTGCTCCACTCCAATTAGAAGAGCCCAAAGAAATTAGAGCAAACAGTAGTCAAATTCATAGGCATGAATGACAGAGAACCAAAGATTTTAAAGTACTGATTTAGTAACAAGAGCATCTACTGGCACAAACCTTCTATTTAATCATATTATTAAAACAGCAGTAATAGAAACAAAACGTACATTAATGAAAAAGGAATTCAGGAGTGAAGTCATTAAATATAACTAATAACATTTTAAATATGGATTCCATCAATTTCCTGATTAATATCAGGTAAATACCTAATTCATCAATCCTGAATTCTGATCTCAGAGAAAAAGGTCAGAGAGGATTACAAAGAACGTGCTTCATATTATCAAGTCCTTTTTTTTTTTTTTTTGAAACAGGGTCTTGCTGTGTTGCCCAGATGGAAGTGCAGTGGTATGATCTCTGCTCACTGAAACCTCAGCCTCCTGGGCTCAAGCAATTCTCCCACCTCAGCCTCCTGAGTAACTGGGACCACAGGTGTGCCGCACTACATCCACTAATTTTTGTATTTTTTGTAGAGATGGGGTCTCATCAGGCTGGCCAGACTGGTCTCGAACTTCTGGCCTCAAGTGATCACCTGCCTTGGCCTCCCTTGATATGGTTTGACTGTGTCCCCACCCAAATCTCATCTTGAATTGTAACTCTCGCAATTCCCATGTCGTGGGGGTAACCCAGTGGGAGGTAACTGAATCATGGGGGTGGGTCTTTCCTGAGCTATTCTCGTGATAGTAAATAAGTCTCACCAGATCTTGTTTAGAAAAACGGGAATTTCCCTGCACAAGCTCTCTCTCTCTTTGCCTGCCGCCATCCAAGTAAGATGTGATTTGCTCCTCCTTGCCTTCTGCCATAATTGTGAGGTCTCTCCAGGGTAAGTCCATTAAACCTCTTTTTCTTATAAATTGCCCAGTTTCAGGTATGTCTTTATCAGCAGCATAAAAACCAACTAATGCACTTCTGAAGTGCTGGGATTACAGGTGTGAGCCACCATGCTGGCCACCAGGTCCATTTTCAAAATGATGAAATCCTTTAGAAAAATCACTTTAGTCTTTTTATCAGAGATTTCTGTTGGTCCTTTTGTTGGTAATCCATTTATGTCTGCATCCTTACAGTCTACTTTGCCATTGGATTCCTGCATAGCTTTACTAGGCCATAAATGATGAAGAAAAGGAGAAATCAGAGAGTATGTGGATGGCTCCAAGAATTTTTTGTAGATCCAGCGCAGGGCTAGAATGATGATTCAAAGAATGCATACCATTGTCCCAGGCTTGAGCTCCTAGACGTGACCCCTGATACTAAAGTAGAAGGCGGGACTCAACTCTGGACCAGATCAAAGACTGGCTGACACAAGGAAGAGGCGAAAGCGCTTCTCCATAAAACACAGCCACCAGTGCCATGAGTTACTCATTCCATGGCAATGACCTGGAAGTTACCACCCTTTTTCTAGAAATTTCTGACTAACCTGTCCCTTAATTTGCATGTAATTAAAAGTGGGTATAAATGTGACTTCAGAACTGCCCCTGAGCTGCTACTCTCCACACAATGCCTATAGGGTAGCCCTTGAATTCCTTCCTAGGCAAAGCCAAGAACTTTCCCAGGTAGAGTCCCAATTTTGGGGCCCACCTGCCATGCAAAACCATATGCAGGTAACCACTCCAGGTAGACAGTAGACCGTTAAAAAAAAAAAAGGCAAAACTGTAAAGCTTTTAGTAGATCGTATCTGCATGATCTCTGGGTAGGAATTTTTTTTTTTTTTTTTTTTTTT
>NW_012116266.1:5872437-5874677 GCF_000951035.1 Colobus angolensis palliatus
AAAAAAAAAAAAAAAAAGATAAAGAGGTCCAAAGTGGTCAATAATTTTCCCCAGGTCATCTGGAAAGGGCAGAATTGTCTGACTCCAAAGTCTTAAAAAGATATTTACTTAGTGTCACTATTGAATCACATGTAGTTACCCAATGACTTTAAATGTACCTAAGATTATCAAATAATTTGTTCTAATATGAAAATTGAAAATTAAGTGGAACATAGAACAAAATCTAGTTATGACATTAGACAAGACAGTACATTAAGTTTAAATCTGGATCGCCAAACACAAGGTAAGTTTCCCCTGAGTTGATCAATTTAAGTTAAATCAAGTCTCTAACTGAATCATACAAAAATGACCAAAAATGTTCACCAAACTTAGGGGCATATGTTTATGATGATCCCACTTGTAGGTTTTGTGGTTCGCATGAAAATCCACTTTAGGAAGTCCAAAGATCCACATCAAAAAGATAGCCATCTTCCAGAGCAGCTAAAATTCAGATACCCCTGTATAATAAAGAACTATTCAGAGACACATATCATGCATTAAGATAAAGAACTGGCCGGGCGTGGTGGCTCGCGCCTGTAATCCCAGCACTTTGGGAGGCGGAGTTGGGTGGATCACCTGAGGTCAGGAGTTCGAGACCAGCCTGACCAATATGGTGACATCCTGTCTCTGCCAAAAATACAAAAACTGACTGGGCTTCATGGCGTGCGCCAGCAATCCCAGCAATTCAGGAGGCTGACAGGAGAATTGCTTGAACCCAGGAGCCTGAGGCAGGAGAATGGCGTGAACCCGGGAGGCGGAGCTTGCAGTAAGCCGAGATCGAGCCACTGCACTCCAGCCTGGGCGGCAGAGCGAGATTCCGTCTCAAAAAAAAAAAAAGTGAAAAATTCATTCCATTGTGTTGGGAGTTAGGTTTCTATTGGAAGAGAGGGGAAGAAAAACCCATCATGTTGGGAAGATTGGTTAATTGAAAAAATATCAATTTAAACTTACCCTCCGCAACAAAAGAATTTCACTATACTAAAAACACATAGGAAAGCTATAGGAAATTTTAGATAAATGTTTATCTGCTTTATAGTTGAAGGAGGAGAATTGTTTAAGCACAGAAGTCATCAAAATTAAAAGGCAAACTACAAACCAGGAAAAGTAACAGAGGGTTAATACACTTAATATATAAAACACACTGCACTTCACACAACAGCCTTGCAGAAAAATGAGATGGACCTAGCATAATGACATGGTAACAAATCTGAGACTAAAGTAGGTGTCCACAATTAAAACAACAAAACTACGCATTACACTGCTATATAATAAAGAATTTGACTTTCCTTTGTCTATGGTTCCTGACAGTGAATCTTGGAATTTCCCAATTACTATGACTGTCTTTGTTATTCATGAGCGCCTTTAATCACATCTGAGTATATGCAATGAGATGACACATAGTGGGCCCCTAGATAGCATGGGAGCTGGCCATGCTAGAAAAACCAAACATCTAATTAGAGGGTTGGGTTGGGGCTTTGAGCCAATGATATCAACCCAGCCTTCTGTCCTCCAGGAAAGACAGGAGGACTGAAGAATGAGTTCAGTCATGGGCCAATGATTCAACCAATCATGCCTATGTAATAAAACCCCCATGAAAACTCTGGACATGAAACTCAGCAGATCTTCCTAGTTGGTGAATACATTGATATGAAAAGTGAATAACATGTCCTGATTCTACAAGGGGAGGGCACAGAGGTTCTGCATTCAGGACCCTCACAGACTTCATCTTATGTATCTGTTCATTTGGTCATTTCTCGTTTGTATCCTTTCTAATAAAACTGTGGTTGTAAGTATAGCAGTTTGCTGAGTTCTGTGAGTTGTTCTAGCAAATTATCAAACCTAAAAGGGGATGTGAGAACCTCTCAGATTTGTAGTCAGTTGAAAGCACAGGTGGAGCTGGGCACGTTGGTTCACGCCTGTAATCTCAGCACCAGCACTTTGGGAGGCCAGCAGATTACCTGAGGTCAGGAGTGCAGAGACCAGCCTGGCCAACATGGCGAAACACCATCTCTACTAAAAAATGCAAAAATTAGCTGGGTGTGGTGGCACATGCCTGTAATCCCAGCACTTTGGAAGGCCAAGGTGAGTGGATAACCTGAGATCAGGAGTTCAAGACCAGCCTGGCCAACATGGTGAAACCTCATCACTACTAATAATACAAAAATTAGCCAGGTGTGGTGGTGGGCGCCTGTAATTCCAGC
>NW_012116266.1:5876134-5876722 GCF_000951035.1 Colobus angolensis palliatus
GACTTGTTAAGAGTTAAATCCGGTTATAACATGGTCTATGCAATAAAAAGTCTCGGGTTCAGATCCTAGATTCTTGGCTTTCTAGATATATGATCTTGGGCAAGGTATTTAACTTTTTGAATTTATTTGCTTTTATATAAAACTGGGATAATAATATTCAGGCTGGATGTGAGGATTAAGTTATAAAGCATCTGGCACTCAAAAAATGTTATCTAGCTGGGCATGGTGGCTGACGCCTGTAATCTCTACACTTTGGGAGGTCAAGGTGGGAGGATCACCTGAGGCCAGGAGTTGGATGCCAGCCTGGGCAACATATTGAGAGACCAGTCTCTACACAAAATTTTAAAAAGCAGGTTAAGGGCCAGGTGCAGTGGCTCATGCCTGTAATCTCAGCACTTTGGGAGACCGAAGTGGGCAGATCACCTGAGGTCAGGAGTTTGAGACCAGCCTGGGCAATATGGTGAAACTCCAACTCTACTAAAAATACAAAATTAGTGGGGCACGGTGGTGCATGCCTGTAATCCCAGCTATTTGGGAGGCTGAGGCAGGAGAATCATTTGAACCCAGGAGGCAGAGGTTGCAATGAGC
>NW_012116266.1:5881592-5889253 GCF_000951035.1 Colobus angolensis palliatus
TCACTACTAATAATACAAAAATTAGCCAGGTGTGGTGGTGGGCGCCTGTAATTCCAGCTACTTGGGAGGCTGAGGCAGAATTGTTTGAACCTGGGAGGCGGAGGTTACAGTGAGCCGAGATCATGCCATTGCACATTGGCCTGAGTGACAAAAGCAAAACTCCATCTCCAAAAAAAAAAAAAGAAAACAATTTAAAAGTGGGTGAGCTATGATGCTGGTTGTGGTTTAAAAAAAAGAATAAAAAACAAATAAGAAAACAAAAATAAAAGTGGGCGAGGCTGGGCATGATGGCTCGTGCCTGTAATCCCAGCACTGTGGGAGGCCAAGGTGGGTGGATTGCTTGAGCCCAGGAGTTTGAGACTAGCTTGGGTAACATGGTGAAACCCCATCTCTACAAAAAATGAGCCAGGCATGGTGCACATGACTGTAATCCCATCTACTAGGGAGGCTGAGGTAGGAGGATTGCTTGAGCCTGGGAGGCGGAGGTTACAGTGACCTGAGATCACACCACTGCACTCCAGCCTGTGTGACAGAGCAAGACCCGGTCTTTTTTTTTTTTAAAAAAAAAAAGTGGGCAAAAGATTCAGACACATCAATAAAGAAGATACAGAGATAGAGATGGCAAATACAACATGAAAAGATGCTCAGGAGTGGTCAGTTATTAGAGAAATGGAAATTAAAACCACAGTAAGATACTACTACCCACCTATTAAAATCTCTAAAACCTAAAAACTGTTCATAACAAGTGTTGGCTAGGATATAGAGAACCTGGAACTTTCATACACTGTCGGTGGGAATATAAATTGTTACAATCACTTTGGAAAATCATTTGGCAGTTTGTTAAAAAGTTAAATATATACCTAACATATGACCCAGGCATTCTACCCGTAGATATTTACCTAAGAGAAATGAAAGCATAAGTCTATACAAAGACTGTACACAGATGTTCATGGAAACTTTATTCATAATAGCCTAGAACTATTAATATCTATCATCAAAAGAATAAACAAATTATGATATATTCATAAAATGCAATACTATTCAGCAGCAATAAATGATTTATTCATAAATGCTACAATATAGACAAATCACAAAATTACTATGCTGAGTGACAAAAGCCAGATCAAAAAAGGTTCATACTATGATTTCATTTGTAGCAAATTATCTTAAAGAAAGCAGATCAGTGGTCTGGTGATGGTGGGGTCGGGGGCAAGGAGGATTAAGTAAGAATGGATCACAAAGAGGTACTATGAAACTTTGAGAGTGATGAATATGTTCATTACCTTGCTTATGGTGATGACTTCATGGCTGTATACATATGACAAAACTTATCAGATTGGGTATTTTAATATGTACAGTTTATTGTATTTCAATTATACCTCAATAAAGATATTTAAAAATAAAATCCCTCCTGGTACATGATTCAAAAATGTTTGATGTCTAAGCCAGCTGATGGAGAAGAGCCAATGCAGTATCCCTTCTGGAGAGATTAAGATTTCCAAGGTGCTCAAAAATAGGTACAGAGTGGAAAAAAGTTTAAAAAAAAGCAAAGAGGGAAAAATTAATAATCCCTTCTCTTTTGATCACATACTTTGTCATTACTCCTAAAATATAAAGCTGTACTTGAAAATGTCATGGTGCCAAAACATGGCGGGGGGCGGGGGGGCGGAAATAATTACTTATTACACACATTGTTTTAAAATGTTGATGCTTGGCTGAGTTGCAGGGTATTAAATGCATATATATCTCTCCAAAATGTAATGCTAACAGGAGTTACTGGTAGTTATGCTTAAAACTTTCAGCTTCCAAACGACATAAATCTCTGGCCAAAATTCTCAGGTATTCAAGTGTTTATTCAGCATCTTCAAGATGAACAAAATTGCCACTATCTCTAAGAAAAATATAAAAAGAAAACTAACAAGTATAAGAAAAAAAAGGATTTTTAATGAAAAAAATACATGATAACAAGGACACTATACATTATACATCAAGTTGCTATATATATACACATATGCACACACATTTTTTAAACCTCTTTTTTTAAACCTGGTACAAGTTAAACAACATCTTTCTAATACCCACATGATTAAGTATGTATTCTGACAGGATATAAAGAAGATGAAACACAAGCTGGTGGGCCTCAGAATTAGAAACTCTAACGCAGGACCAGATCCCAAAAGCTACGTTTTCTATCACTTTTGTGACATTTAGGAAACATTTACCTTGCATAAGATGTAAAAGCTTTTCCTTTTAAGTATACTAATTGTTTGTAGAGAAAATCACTATTGAGGGAAAGATCCACCATGGCTGTGTTTATCTATAATTCACTGTATAAAGTTCACTTGGAAGTTGGGAATGTGAAAACTATAATGAATAAATAAGCTGAGCTGTAATTGTGAATTTCTTACTGCTAATTTTGAATGTCCAACTCACGCCTACAGATATTACACCTTACAATACATGACACACAAAAAAAACCTGTCAAACTTTGCTGTAGAGTTGTTAGAGAAAGTCAATATAGATACTGAAAATTTTAGGAGCTTGTATTTAATACTCTATACATTTCAAAATAATTAAACATTTTAAATATGTAAACACAGTTTTCAAAAAGTGATGCTGAGCACCTTTAAACACAATACTGATACACTGTGACTAAACATGCATTTAGATGACAATGGATTTTTTAAATCTCATTTAAAAACCATTTTTAAAGAGCTACTCATTGAAATACTTACATGAAAATATTGATAGCTCCAGTTTCTACCTAAAAACCAAAAGAGTATATAATTAGGGATTTAAACTTTTCTTCATGCTCTTGGTTTTTGTGGGGTTTTGTTTTTTGGTTTATTTGTGGGAAAGTTGCTCTGTAACTTTCTGTCTGATTAAAAAACAGTATCAGAAGAGACATTCACATAGAATGAAGTGAGAAAAATATTATTTTTCTAACTATACCAAAGTTTGAGTCCTCTGACATGTTTCATCCTCACAGGTAACTGACTATAATTTGTATATTAACAAGCACTTCTCCTTAGCAGCTCAACATCAAAAAAGAAAGGAATGTCTCCAAAAGACTGAGTTCAATTGGTGAAATAGCTAATAATAAACCATTACTACTATTACCACTACTGAGAGGTAAAGATTTATTATTTAGAATCTTGAAAGAAAAGGATTCCATAAAAACTAGAAATAACAAATGAAAAGAATATTACCTACAGTGCAACACTAAACTATAAATTAATTTGGACTTATTTCTTTTATGTACACATAGACTAAGAGAAATCTGGATTTGAGGTAATTAAGAGCTGTGTTTAACTTAGTGTAACAATCAAATTTGGCAACCTGCCTGTATAAAATGCCAACATCAAATATTTTCAATTCATAGGAAAAAGAAAAGTAATTTTTATTAAAAATCATACATATAACTAAATATTAGCTTTGCATTAAAAGGGGTATAAATAATAAACTTTATATTAAATAAAATATAAATCTAAAGAGCAACGAATATTAGAACTCCACCTACCTCTACTATAACAGTACTTTATATTTAGATACATGTCATGTACCTGAAACAAAATCAATTAAGAATGGGAGGCTGGACTTAGAAAAGCCAAAAGTGACTCATATTCATGTAAAGTATTAAGGTTAAATTTGATATTACATTGTGCATGCTTTGAATATTAAACATTGATATCCACTTAAAATCTTTATTTTTAAAATATAAAATATACCCACAAATGGTCTCTGGAGAAACAAAAGCCTTTAGGTTAATTTCCTGAAATTATAGTTGATATTTCTAGTTTACCAATCTTTTTTTTTTTTTTTTGAGATGGAGTTTCTCTCTTGTTGCCCAGGCTGGAGTGTAATGGCGCGATTTTGGCTCATTGCAACCTCCGCCTCCAGTGTTCAAGCGATTCTCCTGCCTTAGCCTCCCAAGTAGCTGGGATTACAGGCGCCCACCACCACACCCAGTTAATTTTTGTATTTTTAGTAGAAATGGGGTTTCACCATGTTGGCCAGGCTGGTCTTGAACTCCTGACCTCAGGTGGTCCACCCACCTAGGCCTCCCAAAGTGCATGAGCCACCATGTCCAGCCTAGTATCAATCTTTAGACAACAGATGCTTATAATGAATATACTGCTTAGTACTTATTTGGTATTTGAAGTTAATATACTTACTTAACAAAGAAAATATCCCAGATCAGATGTTTTAAAGTTTTAAATATAAACTAAATTTTAAACTATAAATACTTACCTTAAAATACTAGAAATCCTAATACCCCATCAATTCAGTAAGAGCTCTGGCATAGAAAAATGTAACTACAAATCAAATTATTTTTTAACCAGTGCTGGATCTTCATTACAAAATAAGGGGGAAAAAAAAATCCTCTGCTGTCATCAAAAAGTTTCCCAAATTATCTGTAAACACCAAGGAATTCTATTATTCTTTTTCAATTCTCTCAATTTCTACATTTTTCTACCTATAGTGTTTTACTTCCAATTTAGCACAAAGCCATGCTACATATGTTGATTTCTGTTGCTTATCTGATTAATTCAAGTAAAAATTCTCAGTACTTACCAAGACACTTTAAATTTCTATTAGATAACCATTAATATACTGTCGGTTTGTGGTTAAAAGTACAAAAATTAGAAGGGAAGAGGCTAAAATACAACTGCACAGTCTCCACAGATACAGCTGCTGGACTTTGTGTTATGATGTAAAATCTAATACTTCATCTTTCTTAATGAGATAGATTATAAACTTTTCTTACCTGTCCGGCAATTAAAAATTTCTTCACAACTTTAAAGAGAGAACAAGTTCCTTCAGAACTTAAAAAAATTCATGATATACATACACACATACAAACATACATTCACACAATGTTGCTGTTGTTCTTTTCTGTTTTGTAAGAACCAAAATTGAATATTTCCAAGGATAAGTTAACTAAATTATTTGTGTTCAGACTGTATTACTGTGGATAAGTTCAAAAGAGCTTTTGAAATACTGGCCTTATTAGATAATCAAAGAGCATAAAAATTATACAAAATAAGAAGAGTAAAACATCTCTTAAGGAAGGTAAAAATATGGAACTGGCAATAAATACATCAGTTTTAAATAAAAGCTTCTCATCAAACTGGTCTGCAGTCCAATTATCTCAATGCCACGCTTTGACTATATTCACCTTCTTTTCTAAGACATCAGAAGTCACCAGAGTTGTAAATTCTGAAAAGCTTCAATAATTTATATAGCAGATAATTTCTAATAGTCCACAATTTTTTTTGCTTCCATAGACAATGCTGGTTCTTTGGGTTCTTGTTTAACTTGGCTCACAGAAATGGTACTTTCTGGATTTTCTTGAACTTTAAAAACAAACAGAAAAATCCTAAAAGTTAATATATTTCATGACAGTGGAAGAGAGGGGAAAATATTTTATATTCTAAAAATAACTTCTGTGAAAACTTTTGTTTTTCAAAGCAAACTGCATATCTTTTCCCACAAAAGTGCCCAATCCAGAACAATTTGTGTGCAAAGAAGTAACAGATAAAGTAGGAGTTAACAGAGTTTACTTCTATGTTGACAGAGATTAGTAATAAAGTGAAGGTAACAAGGTCTTAGGTTAAACCTAAATGCCCAAGTCTTACTAGTTCCCTTTCAACTCAACATTTATTTTGTAATTCCAAATCTTCTTTTCAGCCAGGTGCAGTGGCTTACTTCTGCAATCCCAGCACTTTGGGAGGCTGAGGTAGGAGG
Source organism: Colobus angolensis palliatus (assembly GCF_000951035.1). Taxonomy (NCBI): domain Eukaryota; kingdom Metazoa; phylum Chordata; class Mammalia; order Primates; family Cercopithecidae; genus Colobus; species Colobus angolensis. The sequence continues at coordinate 5,887,341 of NW_012116266.1, forward strand.
ACTGTTTGAGCCCAGGAGTTCGAGACTAGCCTGGGCAACATAGTGAGTCCCCATCTCTTTAAAAATAAAAAAATAAATAAATAATTTGCCCATTATGGTGGCGTGTGCCTATGGTCCCAGCTACTTGGGAAGCTGAGGTGGAAAGATTGCTTGAACCAAGAAGGTCAAGGCCGCAGTGACCTGTGATTGCATCACTGCACTCCAGCCTGGGTGACACAATGAGACTCTGTCTCAAAACAACAAAAAACCAAAAATGGGCCGGGCGCGGTGGCTCAAGCCTGTAATCCCAGCACTTTGGGAGGCCGAGACGGGCGGATCACGAGGTCAGGAGATTGAGACCATCCTGGCTAACACTGTGAAATCCCGTCTCTACTAAAAAATACAAAAAACTAGCCGGGCGAGGTGGCGGGCACCTGTAGTCCCAGCTACTCAGGAGGCTGAGGCAGGAGAATGGCGTAAACCCGGGAGGCGGAGCTTGCAGTGAGCTGAGATCTGGCCACTGCACTCTAGCCTGGGCGACAGAGCGAGAGTCTGTCTCTCAAAAAAAAAAAAACCAAAAATGAAAATCTTCCTTTTAACCTTTATATATGCGTACTTCATTTCACTTTTCTTTGTGTATGTGTGTATATATCAATTCTTCCATAATAACTTCGCATGAAAATATTTTTCCTTGTTTAATTTTTTCCTATTTTTTTCATGTACTCTAAAATGACCTTCCTGGTTTCACATTACCACAGATTTTCCATGGAAAACAGGTAATTAGGGAATAGTAATTTCTATGGCACTAAATAATTAGAAATAAGGAGAAGAAAAAAATTTAAGGTTAAAAGTTCTAAAACTCAGGCTAATGAAATCTCCTCCTTCTCTCTCATAATTTTGCTTCACTTATATAATATCAGAGACCCACTGGGAAGAAATAATAGTTTTATTTATAGTATAAAATAGTGTTGATAATCCACAAAGGTTACAACAATAACATCACAAATTGATTTCAACTTACTAAGAGCTGAGTGGTTGTCTATAATCTGTATTGGAATAGTCTGCACATCTCCCAACAGAATTCGATGAACAGTTCCTTCCAGATTCCCTGTATCCTCAACACCTCCAACTTCTACCAGCTGGTCCATTCCAACTAGATTTTGATCTGGTTCTGGAAGGTTACCCATGGTGGAGGCAGTACTATTGTTTTGGGTTAGGCATGTATCTCTTTGAAGGCTATGACTTTGACCAAGCAGTAGAGAATTATTATTCATTACAGCACTTCCTATTGGATCCAGAAGTCCTGAAGGACTAGAGGATGGCTGGTTATTTACTGATATCAGAGCTGGTGATTCATCAGGAGAGGTGAACCTTGGTTGTAACTGCAAACCCTTTTAAACCAAAAAGAGTTACATCAAAATGTTTGAATTTACTATGTATGATATTTTCATAGGATATACTATTCTTTTGACAAAAAATCCGAACAAATAAAAAGAGTATGGTTACAAATAAATATTAAATGAAGAAAGAAACAAGAATCAAGGGAAAAGTAGTACAACTAAATTTATTGCATTCATAGTCAACCTTAAACTTTTAAAAAATATACTGTTTGAGTTATCTTAAATCAAGAAACAAAAAGATCAGGAAATTAACAATGAAAACATATTTGATTATTATTATAATTCTGTAACAATTCTCTAAAATCCCTAGAAGAAGAGGTGAATTGAGGAATAGAGAGAAGGACTTCAAATTTGGATATTTTACTGGATACCTACCTGCAGTTGTGTAAATATTTTGGGCTGAAATGAGGAGAGTGAGGAGAGCAAGTGGGTTGGCTCAGGAGACAAAGAACCCCCTGTCTGATTTGTTTCCACTTTGGTGGTAATTGATTCTCCTGGTGAATTTCCTAAATTATATTAAAGAAACTATTAAAA
>NW_012116266.1:5889446-5891374 GCF_000951035.1 Colobus angolensis palliatus
TTTTTTTTTAGTAGAGACGGGGTTTCACCGTATTAGCCAGGATGGTCTCAATCTCCTGACCTCGTGATCCACCCGTCTCGGACTCCCAAAGTGCTAGGATTACAGGCTTGAGCCACCGTGCCCAGCCAACAAAATAATTTTTATGGCTTCTCTGAAGTCATAAAAATACTTTATTACAACCCTTTCTATCAGAACTAAAATAGGAACTAATTTCAAAGTTTTGCAAAGGACTTCAGTAAGTCATCTAGCCCAAGGGTCCCTGACCCTACCAGTCTGTGCCTTGTTAGGAACTGGGCTGCACAGCAGGAGGTGAGCATGGGGAAGCAAGCCTTACTGCGTGAGCTCTACCTCATGTTAGATCAGCAGAGGCATTAGATTCTAGGATCTAAGTTGCATGCTCCTTATGAGAATCTAATGCCTGATGATCAGAGGTGGAACAGTTTCATCCCAAAACCATCCCCCCAACTCTCTACCCTGGGTCTGCGGAAAAATTGTGTTCCACAAAACCGGTCCTTGATGCCAAAAAGGCTGGGGACTGCTGATGTAGCCCACTATTTGCAGAACTTGGCAGATAATGAGAATCTCTAAGGGATGTTTAAGAAAATGTAGATTCCTAGGTTTAACCTCCATTAATTTTAATTTGGTAGATCTAGAATGGGATTCTCCCTCCATATCCATGGGAGACTGGTTCCAGGACCTCCGTCAGAAATAAAAATCTGCAGATGCTCAGTTCCTGATATAAAATGGCATAGTATTTGCATATAATCTAAGCATATCTTCCCACAAACTTTAAATCCTTTCTGGATTACCTATAATACACAATACAAGGTAGAAGTCCTCCAATATACTTCAAATCATCTCTAGACTATAAGAAGGAAAAAATATATGTACATGTTTGGTACACATCCAATTAAAAATATATTTTTTATCAGTGGTTTGTTGAAGCCATGGATATAGAACCCATAGATACAGAGGCACAACTATATATACATATTTTTTTACCTTGAAATACACTATACCTGTAACTCGAATCTAGTCTGTTCTCCGTACTATAATGCTGGACTATACTAAGCTTCTCCAGATGTGTGAAATTTAAGGAGCTTCTCAATTAACATCAAACTTAATTCACCTTTTGTAGCCCTAGTAACTAGGATAATACCTGGAAAAATTGGTCTTTAATGATAACAGCATTAAATTTATTTCAATAACTCATTTTGGTATAATGAATAAAAATTAAAACTCTTTTCTTAATATCTCAAAGTTAAACTAATTGTAGGGAATTTGAATCATTCTCATGTAATTCTTATATGTCAACTCAAATATATTCATCTCTTTAAGTCAATGAAGAACTAATTATCAGCCAGGCGAAGTGGCTCACGCTTGTAATCTCAGCTCTTTGGGAGGCCAGGGCAGATGGATAACTTGAAACCAGGAGTTTGAGACCAGCCTGGGCAGCATGGTGAAACCTTGTCTCCAGTAAAAATACACAAATTAGCCGGGTGTGGTGGCATGTGCCTGTAATCCTAGTTACTTGGGGGGCTAAGGTGGGAGGATCGCTGGAGCACGGGAGGCAGAGGGTACGATGAGCCAAGATCGTCCCACTGCACTCAAGCATGGGTGACAGAGTGAAATCCTGTCTCAAAACAGAAAAAGAAAACCTAATTATCAATGAGTATTTATTGCTTCCACACTAATTTTAAAATGGCCATAGTATCAGAGAAGAATGGATTTAAGTACTAGCTTTCTGTGTGACCTTCAATATGCTATATAACTCAGTTTCTTTTCTTTCTTTCTTTTTTTTTTTTTTTGAGACAGACTCGCTCTGTTGCCCAGGCTGGAGTGCCACGGCGCAATCTCGGCTCATTGCAACCTCTGCCTCCCAGGTTCAAGCGATTCTCTTGCCTCAGTCTCCTGAGTAGCTGGGACTA
>NW_012116266.1:5897634-5902432 GCF_000951035.1 Colobus angolensis palliatus
AAAGTGCTGGGATTACAGCTGTGACCCACTGCGCCCGGCCACACCCAGCTAATTTTTGTATTTTTAGTAGAGATGGGGTTTTGCCATGTTGGTCAGGTTGGTCTCGAACTCCTGACCTCAGGTGATCTGCCCGCCTCAGCCTCCCACAGTGCTGGGATTACAGGCAAGAGCCACTGTGCCTGGCCAGTGTTTTTATTATAGAGTTGGAATTCACTGATTTTTCTTCTTGTGAAAGTAATAAAAAACTTTTAGTCATTTTCTAAACATTCAGAGTATTTACATTTTAAGAAAAAGATGCTATACATATATATATTTTTTTGAGATGGAGTCTCGTTGAGTCTCCCAGGCTGGAGTACAGTGGTGCAATCTTGGCTCACTGCAACCTCCACCTCCTGAGTTCAAGTGATTTTCCTGCCTCAGCCTGCCAAGTAGCTAGGATTACAGGCGCCCATCACCATGCCCAGCTAATCTTTGTATTTTTAGTAGAGACGGGGTTTCACCGTGTTGGCCAGGCTGATCTCAAACTCCTGACCTCAGGCAATCCACCTGTCTCGGCCTCCCGAAGTATTGGGATTACAGGCATAAGCTACCACACCTAGGCTATTATATTTTCTTATACTGCAATTATTCAGATGGCCTAACAGTAGCCATTCTTATTAGACTAAATATTAACAGAAGCTGAGAAATTCTGTAATAAGGAATTATGGTTGTAATCATACCGTTGCCGGAATAATCTCTGAGTTATATACCATATCTCCATTTCTCAAGGATTTCTGTACCTCATGGATGTGATTTTTTATATCATTTACAGTTGGAAAAAAAGATAAATTATGTCTTTCAGGTACCTCATCGGGTTTGAACAGTTCCCTTTCCACAAATTTTCTGTAAAGAATACAAAATGGAATAAAGACATAAACCATTTAGCAATATGCCTTTAGATCCAAAGAGATAAAGGTTCTCTTTCAGTATAAACCTCTATGAAGTATGGTTTATAGCTCTGTAAGTAACTTATACTTTCCTACTTAAAATATTCCCATACAACACAGAATTATTATAGACTATAGAAACGTAATATTTTCATTGGTAAACATCTAAATATATTAGAGTGAGTTTTGTTGTTATTATTATTATTTTTGAAATGGAGTCTCGCTCTGTTGCCCAGGCTGGAGTACAGTGGCATGATCTCGGCTCACTGCAACTTCTGCCTCCCGGGTTCAAGCGATTCTCCTGCCTCAGCCTCCTGAGTAGCTGGGATTATAGGCATGTGCCACCACGCCCAGCTAATTTTTATATTTTTAGTAGAGACGAGGTTTCACTATGTTGGCCAGGCTGGTCTCAAACTCCTGACCTCAAATGATCTGCCTACCTTGGCCTTCCAAAGTTCTGAGATTACAGGTGGGAGCCACTGTGCCCAGCTACAATCTCTTATTCTTCCAGAGATTTTGCTCAGGCACTTCACTACAATTGTTCTTCAACCTCATGTGAACCTCCAGTCAATTAATCCCTCAGTTTTCTTCAGATCCATCAACCTCTTTCTTAATAAAATTCTTTCCCCATCCAGCTTACAGTCCTAGGTCTATAATTTCAGTTACTCTTTCACAAGTACCTAAACTCTCTTGCCTCTCTGTCCTTTGGTCATATCCCTCAAGTAAAACCCTAACTCTGCATAAAAATGGCTTTCCTTCCCAATACACGGGAAGCTGAGTGCCACTAAAAAAGAAACTCACTAATTCTACTAATACCAATTCATTATTAACTTTGATTGGACCTTCACCTGTATCTGGCAATGTTTTACTGTCTATCCAGGATAGTTTCTAATTTGCATTTCCCTCAAATCCATGCCACCCTTCTTCAAACCTTTCCTTATCCTTAGCACTCTTATAGAGAAAAGGGAAGCCAACAGAAGTTTCAACTTCCCATCACCATCTTCATCTATCTTTTCAGTTCTCTACTATCTTAAAATACCTTCCCTCAACCCCATTTGCCATTGCAAAATTCCTGAAAAAGTGGCACACTTTTTAAGGAGTCCCTACTCCTTCCTCATCTCCCATTCACCCTTCAGTCACCCCAATATGGCTTCCTCCCAATTCACTCCACTGAAATGGCTCAGATACTCAGCTTTACAAACCTAGTAAGTCCTTTATTCTCTCTCCTGCCCTACCAATGCTCTATTCTTTTGCCATTGTTGCTGAGCTCAGTAAATGCTATCAGTCAGTTGCTCATTATAGAAATTCAGAGGTTTGGTCGGGCGCAGTGGCTCATGCCTGTAATCCCAGCACTCTGGGAGGCCAAGGTGGGTGGATCACCTGAGGTCAGGAGTTTGAGATCAGATTGGTCAGCATGCTGAAACCCCATCTTGACTAAAAGTACAAAAATTAGCCAGGTATGGTGGCGTGCGCCTGTGATCCCAGCTACTTGGGAGGCTGAGGCTGGAGAATCACTTGAACCCGGGAGGCGGAGGTTTCAGTGAGCCGAGATTGCACCACTGCACTTCAGCCTGGGTGACAGAGTGACACGCTGTCTCAAAAACAAAAAAAGAAATTCAGAGGTTTAACTTTACATAGGGGGTGAAGTTACGAATGTACTTAAAACAAAAGAGTTTACAATTTGAGTACTAAGAGGAGTTTGCCATGCAGAAGAAAAAAGACATTTCCAGAAGAAAGAACAAATGCAAAAGGGTGGAAATAAGTTTGGAATATTGAAAGGGCACAGCAGTAAGAACACAGGAGAAAAAAACAACCATAAAAAATGGACCATAGTTCCCAGATCAGGGCATCTTAGGGTTATGACTACTGGAATTAGCCAGACTTATAGTGATTTAGCTACAGTTAACTGTGCTAGTTATCAGCTTCAAAATTTCAGTCATAAAAAAGCATTAAAAGCAAAGTATAAGAGGAAATTAAAATAGCAGGAATTATGTTGATAAACCATAACAAAGCTGCTCTTACTTTGGATCCTGGTTTCCTTATCTATAAAATTTGATTAGATGACATAATATCTTAAGTTCCTTCCAGTTAAACACCGTTTGAATTTATATTTTAAATGTATTCAAGAAAACCTACCTTCTGCAAATGTAACTGTCACGGTCTCTTTGAGAATATTCCCACTGTCTGTAGTCCATTGAAGCTGAAATGAAAACATTTATTTCAGTAAAAATAAAGCTCTTATACTGAAAAATATCTTAAGATGTCATTACAACTGTCGTATTTTATTCACAGCATGTGATTTATTCTGCAACTACTCTCTTCACTTGTTCACATTCTCCAAGCACAAGTATACTTTACTATACAAATATATTAAATTCCTGAGTTTAGATAGCAGGAATTTAGACAACAAGTGTAGATAACAAGGACTACTTCTAACATTTAGATAGTGAATAATTAAGAGCTATTGGGCTGGGTACAGTGTGTCACGCTCATAAGGCTTGGGAAGCCAAGGCTGGAGAAGTGCTTGAGGCCAGGAGTTTGAGATCAGCCTTGGCAACAAAGTGAGACTCAGTCTCTACAAAAAATTAAAAAATTAGCTAGGTGTAATGGCTGGTGCCTGTAGCTCCAGCTGCCAGGAGGCTAAGGTGGGAGGACTGCTTGAGTCTTGGAGGTCGTGGCTGCAGTGAGCCGTGATTGTGCGAGTGCACTCTGGCTGGGCGACAGTGAAACTCTCTCTTAAAAAAAAAAAAGAAAAAAGACAAAGAGTTATAGATTGCAAGAAACAGTTTTGGCTTTTAAAATATCCATATCTTTTCAGATACTGCATTTGGATAACAGAAGTTAGGAAAGCAAAAGATATTGCACCTCAGATTTAATGGCATAATCACTGGCTGTATTGTAATTAGTTGTTTCTGGGTAATTAATATCTTCAGAGTAGGCAAAATTTTCACAGAAATGACTAATATTCAGGGAGAAACTACCATATCAAACTATGAGTTACGGGCGCGGTGGCTCATGCCTGTAATCCCAACACTCTGAGAGGCCAAGGAGGGTAGATCACGCGAGGTCAGGAGTTCAAGACCAGCCTGGCCAACATGGTGCAACCCATCTCTAATAAAAACAAAAAATTAGCCGGGCATGGTGGCTAAAACCTGTAATCCCAGCTACTTGGGAGGCTGAGGCCGGAGAATCGCTTGAAACTGGGAGATGGAGGTTGCACTGAGCCAGGATCATGCCACTACAATCCAGCCTGAGCAAAAGAGAGAGACACTGTCTCAAAAAAAAAATAAAAAATAAAAAAATAAGTATGAGTTCAACTGATATCCATAGATGACATATGGAACCAACATTATCACTTTGGGCAATCAGGTATGAACAACTGTATGGATTGAAGGATGGATGGATGGATATTTAGTTATTAATTAAGATGGAGTTTTGCTGTTGTCACCCAGGCTGGAGTGTGATGGCATGATCTCAGCTCACTGCAACCTCTGCCTCCCGGATTCAAGTAATTCTTCTGCCTCACCCTCCCGAGTAGCTGGGACTATAGGCACCTGCCACCAAGTCCAGCTAATTTTTGTATTTTTGGTAGAAATGGAGTTTCACTGTGTTGGCCAGGCTGGTCTCGAACACCTGATCTCAGGTGATCCACCTGCCTCAGCCTCCTAAAGTGCTAGGATTATAGGCACGAGCCAATGCACCCGGCCCAAACAACTGTATTTAAATTTGCCCATTTATTTAAAAAAGGGAGAGGAAATATATACAATAGTACTCAATAAATGTCTGTTAAATTAGTAAGAATAATTTTTACAGAGAAAATACATGTTGATTTTAAAATAAAGATTAGTGGTTTTCTGTTGTTGTTGTTTTTG
>NW_012116266.1:5906327-5910551 GCF_000951035.1 Colobus angolensis palliatus
TGGGATTACAGGCATGAGCCACCACGCCTGGCTGAGCTTTGATATTTTTATGAATTTAAAGAAACCACTATTTTCAGTTTAAGTATAATGTTTTTAATGATTACTATGTCAGGCACTGTATGGAACACTTCACATCAAATATCTCCTTTAACCCTTAATGATCAACGACATAGGTACAATTATCATTCCCACTTTACAGATGATAGAACTGAGTACTGTAGAAGTGAAATAATTTGCCCAAAATCATACACCTACCTAGTAAATAAGAGCTTGGGCCTATACCCAGGTTATGTGCGTAAACATCATGTTACATTGCTTCCAAAAGCATCAATTAACATTATATGAAATATGATGGGCTTGAATTTTACACGGAGACAAAAGAAGATAGAAATAGAAGGCAGCACTGTTATTTAATTGTATAAAAAAATCAATACATAAAAGAAATGATAAAATTTAACATATATATGCTTATTACATTTGGTAGACCAAATCACAGAACTGTATTATACTTCCCTTCTTAAGATTCAGGTTTAGTAAATAGTGAATGGCTTTACCAAATTTTTGCCTTATGCTAATGATGCTCCAATGGAAATAAATATAAAACATCTAAGAAAACTGCTAAATAGAAAAGTCATGTATTAATTAGGAAATAATTCTAGGAATTACAGTAAGTTCTCAGTTAACATCATTGTTAGGTTCCTGGAAATTGAGACCTTAAGTGAAAGGACATAACAAAACCAAATTACTTTCTCCAATGCTGTAAGAAAACAACACTGAATCAGGTGCAGTAGCTTGCTCCTGCAATCCCATCTTCTTGGGTAGATCATTTGAGGCCAGGACTTCAAGACCAGCCTGGGCAACACAGCAAGATCCCTGTCTCTTTTACAAAAAAAGCTAAAAAACAAGAGAAAAAAAGGCATTGAACAGAACGATATTACTCAAGGACGTGCTGTATTTCCTTTCGCTTAAAGTAGCAGTTTTCAAGAACCTATTGATGACTTTAAGAGGGGGCTTACTATATTTATTTTGTTATTCAGATCAGATTACACAATAATCAGTAAGAGCCAGGCTAAGTATCATAAATCATGGTAATGGGCATAGGCTATAGAGTTAGGCCTAAATTTCAGTTCTGCCACTGCCTTTTCTAATTTTTTTTTTTTTTTTGAGATGGAGTCTCGCTCTATTGCCAGGGTAGAGTGCAGTGGCACAATCTTGGCTCACTGCAACCTCCGCCTCTAAGGTTCAAGCAATTCTCCAGCCTCAGCCTCCCAAGAAGCTGGGACTACAGGTGCGTGCCACCACACCCAGTTAATTTTTGTATTTTTAGTAGAGATGAGGTTTCACCATGTTGGCCAGGATGGTCTCGATCTCCTGACCTCGTGATCCACCCTCCTTGGCCTCCCAAAGTTCTGGGATTATAGTCATGAGCCACTGCGCATGGCTCTGCCACTGCCTCTTAAGCCAATTATTTAACCACTCTGAGATTCCAGTTTCTCATGTGTAGAATTCAGATAAATATACCAACTTTATAGTGCTATTGTAAGACTAAATGAGATCATACATGTAAAAAGCCTAGCACAGTACCTGGCACACACATAACAAGTAATTATATAATTACTTATATAATTATTTCCTGAGGATCAAAAAACGTAGACCAGAGCACTACAAATAAAATTTCATTAGACAAAGAATTATCCAAATTTTCATGTTGTAATAAAATTTAACTGCATTTCAAATAGTTTGAAATACGTATCTTGGCCTAGGTTTTAAAATCTTCGGTTCTACAAAGGTTTTTTCTCTAAAAGTATTTATTAACTAATTCATTTTATACATCATTTAGAAATAGTCCAATTTGCCAAATCCAAATATAGAATGTCTCAAATGAGTAATCAGAATTATAATAAACCATACTACACCATTGCTTGCCAAACATTTGTTAGAAAATGATCAGTTTATAAATAAGATCTTAATAAAATAATAAACTATATTCCTTATCTAGCCTGACAGCATATATTTTGGAAAATATCTCCAATGTTCACTGTATTATTTAAAGCAACAAACAAAACTGAACAATGTAAAAGAACAATGCTCTTCTATTGTACCTTAGCTGCTTCCTTACTGCATACACTTGTTCTATTCCCTGTGATACTAATTCTTGAATCTTATGGGCTACTTGAGGATGTAAACGTGAGGGTAAAGCACAATTCTCATCTCTAACTGCAGTTTCTTCTTCTTCAACAGAAGACACAGGAAAAGGAGAAGGTGACAAAGTGAGGCAGGGAGTCTCTAATTCATGATACTGATGAGCTTGCTGTGTAGGTAACTGTACATACCACCTGGTAAGAGAGAAGTATTTAAAATTACTAAAATTTAAACATTAAAATTATTTAATACTATTAGACCAAAGTAGGAATCATAATTAGTTAGGTTAATACTCATAAAGAGAAGGATTAATCCTTTAAGAAAAAATTATATATGGTTATTTCGTATCAAATAAAATTTAAAATGATCTCTTAACTTCTAAGATCTATTTTATATCCAATTAAATTTAAATATTTGTAAATATTTATAGACTTTCACTGTGGTCCTACAGTTAAGGGAGATAGAGGAATTTTAAGTATATATGAAAATGGCATTTTAAATTTCATATTAATTGTATTATTTTGGGTTCATGGGGAAATTCATATTAAGTACATTTTACCACAAAATAAAGAGAAGACATTGTAAATCATCATCTTTTGAACTGTGTATTTTCCCATTCATCAAACATTTGCCCCAAATTACACTTCTCTGTTACACCTACCATCCTTCCAATCAAAGATAGAACCTGTCAAGACTGAACTTTATGGTTGATTCTTCCCTCACAGGAGCTCAATATACTGCCTCTGCAGCACTCCCAGCTCCTGCTGGCCAAGTGAGCAAGAGAATTAACTAAAGGTGAATGCAGATCTCTTGGAGAGCCATGCGAAAAAAAAAAAAAAAAAAAAAGACGGTAGGAAAATGAACTAATCTGGTAGGATACTGCTTTAATTGATATTTCTGTACAAAATTCTTACAATGACTGATAACTGCCTACTTAAAAATTATATGCAATGTTCTTCAAACTGCAGGATCTAATTGTTTTAGTGATATTTTTGACTTTCATTGAAGGATCTAATTATTGACTCAACTTATTTTTCACATACCTAAAAGTTTTTTTAAAGATCACATAAAAACGATATTCCATACACTTAAATCCATTATACAATAACAAATCATTCACCCGGACTGACACATAAAGGAAAGTAAAAAAGAATGCTAATATTTCTCATTTAAAACCTAAAGCATAAAAGGTGTAAAATGGAATTTTATTTAGGGCTTAGAATTCATTTCTGGCTGCCATAAGTAATCAAAGATTAGCTTAAAAAAATGACAGGCGGCTGCAGTTTCTGCTCATAGTAAGTATCTAAAACAAAGTACTAATATATAATAAAGTATATTAAATATGTCTGTCATTTTGAGAAAAACTTTTACATAGTATATGGTATACAGAGTATATGCTATACAGTATGGTATAATTCTTTGGTCTGAATTATCTACAACTTGGGGTGAGAAACTCAATGGCTTACACAGTGGCAAATCAATTTAATATCTAGGGAACTATTGATATCTCTACCTTATAAAACTGTTACTTAATGAAATAATTGGAAAACTATAATTTCCCTTACAAAATAATTATTGAAAATTGAGCTAATTAATTTGTAAAATAAAAGAACTATAAAAATGTCATACCTAAGAACACCACCAGCATCTACCAAGTTCTTCTTTAGCATGTTAAAAGCTTTCTCCTGCTCCATTCTGATAATTTTCTTGTCAATTTTGGGGTCTGTAGGAACTCTATATTCAGGAAACTTCTGTACCTTTTTAATGTAAATCCTTGATACAAGATAAAGAAGAATTTGTTTCATTATATTATAATCTCAAGAAAATCTATCTTATCAACCAGAAGTGTACTTTAAGCATTTAAGCTTAGAGAAAATTCTATTTATCTGTAAAGTATTCAGAGGCTTATGTAAAATATATGCCATATTCCCAGTTGTATTAATACTTAGCAAATTAAAAGTAAACATGATTTGAGGAAAAATAACTAAGTACTTACAGACTCCCCTAGATTTGCCTTCCCTTCATTCTCCTGGAAGGCAGAATCTCATGCCTGGATTACTTTTATTTATTTATTTATTTATT
>NW_012116266.1:5911901-5922502 GCF_000951035.1 Colobus angolensis palliatus
CCAATTCTCCTGCCTCAGCCTCCTGAGTAGCTGGGATTACAGGGGCCCGCCACCACGCCTGGCTAATTTTTTATATTTTTAGTAGAAATGGGGTTTCACCAGTTGGCCAGGTTTGTCTCGAACTCCTAACCTTGTGATCCACCTGCCTTGGCCTCCTAAAGTGCTGAGATTACAGGTGTGAGCCACCATGCTCAGCCAAGAATGCTGAGGTATTAATAATATGAGATGTGATACTAAAAGTGTTTCAAAGATCAACTAAGTCCAACCACTACATATTATCTTTTAAATTTTTTATTTTACCTAATAGTTTAAAACACTTTTAATATATTTAAAAAATCTTAAAATACTTTCAATGTCTAAAAAATTTAGATTCATAAAGGACATTGTGAAATCTTTCATTGGTTCACATTTTTCATTCTTACCCAGAGCAATGACTACTCTGTAGTCCTAATCTATCTAGAACTTACTACATTGGTAAATTGATAAAATCACTCTAAAAAGCAACTTTGCAATATTTGTCAACATTTTTAAAAGATACAGCCTTTGCCCTAGCAATTTCATTTCTAGGAATTTTTCCTACTGAAACACTTGTAGGAGCGCACAAATATGTACAATGTTAATAATTGCAGCTTTGTATAATACTAATAAGGAATATCTTTCACAGCTTACATGAATTAAATAATTCATCCATAAATGGAATATTATATGGCTATTAAAAATAGTACTTTTATGTACATATATGGAGTCAGCTTTGAGATACATTGAGAATGAAAAGAAGGAAAGTTTATGTCATTACATTAACACTAGTATGTAGCATATCTCTGCAGTAGATAACCACAATAGGCATTCAGATTGAGAATAAATCTATGTGAATTCATATCAAGAAAAAAGGTACACTACTATCTAAGTTTAAGGAAAGAAAATATTAGTGAGCTTTACTGAGATTTTCAACAACATTTATAGGGGAAGAGAAGGAGATCTCTGTCTCTGCCTTTATATGCATCCATATACACAGAATATCTTTGGAAGATGACTCAAAAAACTAGTAAGAGTTGTTGCTTTAAAGACAGAACAAACGTGGGTAAGAGAAAACTTAGAATTCACTGTATACTTTTCGGTACTGTATAAACCTAATAAAATATGTGTATTAGCTATTCAAAAATAAGTTCTTAATAAAAAACAAATAAAAGAAAATAAAGCTTACCGAGCTGGACAAGTGGCTTTGTAGAGCTGACAAGACCTGCTTTCCTGCTCACTGACTTTTTTTAACTGGAAACCTTTTCTTCTTGGCCCATACTGACACTCCATTACCACAGCTCTACTCCCTGTGGGCCAAAATCAACTATTGATATTAATTCAAGTGTCCATCTATTTTAGACACTAGATTAAAAGTAACTTGGTGGTGGCAATGTCAAAATCTTTCAAGTATACAGCTTTAAGGAAAGAAAACATTAATAAGTCTAAGATATACAAACATATAAATTTAAAAGTTTATTTTAAAATTTACCAAAGGTACCATAATTATGGTAAGAAAATCAGTGAATATCACATTTACTGAATGTCTACTGGCATACAATTTTTTTTTTTTTTGAGATGGAGTCTCACTCTGTCACCTAGGCTGGAGTGCAGTGGCGCGATCTTGGCTCACTGCAACCTCCACCTCCTGGGTTCAAGCAATTCTCCTGCCTCAGCCTCCCGAGTAGCTGGGACTATAGGTCTGTGCCACCACGCCAAGCTAATTTTTGTATTGTTAGTAGAGACAGAGTTTTGCCATGTTGTCCAGGTTGGCTTTGAACTCCTAACCTCAAGGGATCCACCTGCCTTTGAACTCCTAACCTTAAGTGATCCGCCTGCCTTGGCCCCCCAAAGGGCTGCGATTAGAGGCATGAGCCACTGTGCCCCACCTGACATATGGCTCACTTTATAAATAGTGAGCAAATATTACATTTGGTTAATACATATTAGTATCATTTATATTTTTATTTCCTTTTATAATTATTTTCTTATTTTTATTTGGGCTGTTAATACAGCAGCCAGCCCTAAGATGGCCCCCAGTAATCCATGCCTTCTAGTATTCATGCCCTTGAGTAATCCCCTCCCCTTGAACATGGGCTAGACTTATTAACTTATGTTTAATAAATATGGCAAAAGTGACAGGAAGTTATTTTTGATATTAGGTTATAAAAAGACTATAACTTCCATTTGGGTATTCTCTCTAACTCTTGCTTGAATTGCTCTCTCTGGATGTAATCAGCTGCCATGTGGTAAGAGAGCTCTGTGGAAAGTCCCACATGGCAGGGAGTAAGGCCTGCTGACAGCCACAAGAGTGAATCTGAAAGCAGACCCTCCTTCAGTCAAGTCATGAGATGACTGCAGCAGAACCACTTTGCTGAGTCACTCTTGGATTCCTGACTCACAGAAACTGTGAGATAATTAACATTTGTTGTTTTCAGCCACTAAGTTTGGTATAATTTGTTACACAGCAATAGATAATACAAATAAATAGATGTGAAAATTATATAACTTGATTTTAAGCTGAGTATTTTACACTACTGTAGGATATAGCAAACTTTTAAAATATAAAATAAAAACACCAGTTACTAACAAAAATGTTGATAAAACTGACATTAAAATATAAAAACTTCTGTTTAGAAGATACCATAAGTAAATATAACATAGTAATTCTCCATGTAGAATTACTATGTAAACTACAAACAATCATAAATAATTAATAAACAACCACTCAGAAAAATGGGCAAAGGCTATGAATAGCCACGTCAGAAAGAAAAAAAAGGTAGTAAATGAACAAAGAAAAAGATGTTCAACTTTACAGGTAAACAGGGAAATGCAAATTAAAACAATAGTAAAATACTATCTCATACTCCTCGGATTGGCAAAAATAAAAACATTTGACAATACTCTAAAACAACTGAATCCACTGATCAATCTGAACACCACAAACAGAGACACACACAGATGGCAATAAGTACACAGCACGGGAGGAGGTATTCTTGCAAAAATCAAATCTGCATTTAATCAAGGCTCTAGACCTGTTTACAGAAAACAGAAGACATAAAGAACAAAAACTACATCACACAGATGGAATAAGCAAAACCCAGAATATGGTAAATATTACAGAACAAACTACCTAGAAGAGGAGAGAAATCTTCAAATTAAAAGAAGCTTAAGAGATTTATTAACTAAATGCAGTCTGTGGATGCTGTTTGGATTTGAATTTCAACAACCTTTAAGGGGGGGAAAAACCTGTGAGATAAGTGGGAAAATGTAAACACTGAACATTTTATAACATTAAAAAGTTACTATGAATTTTCTTATTAAGTGTGATAATGGGATTGATACATACGTGTGTGTATATATATACACACATATATGTATAGACATATGTAAGGAGTCCTTATCTTTTAGAGATATATGCTTTAGTATACACCATATACTTTAGTAATTACAGAAGGAATGATATATCTGAAATGTGCTATAAAACCATCTAGGGAATGAGGAAGTGTAAGGGGTATGACACCAGACTGACCATACACTGACAGTCGTTGAAGCTGGAAGATAGACACCTGGAGTCAGGGAGTTTCTTATATTATTATCTCTACTTTGATTCACATGTAAAAATTTCCAAAATTTAAAGGATTTTTAAGGCTGGGCAAAGTGGCTCACGCCTGTAATACCAGCACTTTGGGAGGCTGAGGTGGGCAGATTGCTTGAGTTTAGGAGTTTGAGACCAGCCTAGGCAACATGGCAAAACCTCATCTCCACAAAAAAAAAGCAAAAATTAGCTGAGCATGGTGGCATATGCCTGTAGTCCCAGCTACTCAGGAGGCTGAGGCAGGAGGATCTCTTGAGCCAAGGAGATTGAGATTGCAGTGAGCAGAGATCACACCACTGTACTCTAGCCTGGGTAACAGAGTGAGACCCTATCTCAAAAAAAAAAAAAAAAAAGATTTTTAAACACCTGGCAAAGCTAAGTCATGAAGTAAATGTGGGGAAATGAAATTTTCACACAACTGCTGACAGGAGTGAAAATTGGTACAAGTTGTCAAACCCTTATGTACAAATCTGAAATCCAAAAAACTCAGAAAACAGTTTTTTCAGGACTCACTTGGCTGCAAAACCAGGCCTGAGCTGTGTGAGGTTATTTATAGTCTTTATTTGTTTATCTTGGTATGACTATCTAATAAAGAATTAGTGTTTGATTATGTGATATTGGCTATAGCAGGGGTCTCTAACCTCCAGACTAGGGACCACTATCAGTCTGTAGCCTGTTAGGAACCAGGCCGCACAGCAGGAGATGAGCAGTGGGCAAGCCAGCAATGCTTCACCTGTATTTACAGCCACTCCCCATCACTTGCATTACCTCCTGAGCCCTGCCTCCTGTCAGATCAGTGGCATCATTAGATTCTCATAGAAGCACAAACCCTGTTATGAACTGCACATGCAAGGGATCTAGGTTGCAGGCTCCCTATGAGAATCTGATGCCTGATGATCTGTCACTGTCTCCCATCACCTCCAGCTGGGACCTGCTAGTTGCAGGAAGACAAGCTCAGGGGTCCCACTGACTCTACATTCTGGTGACTTGTGTAATTGTTTCATTACATATTACAATGTAGTAATAGAAATAAAGTGTACAATAAATGTAATGTGCTTGAGTCATCCTGAAACCATCCCCCATCCCCCATCCCGGTCCGTGGAAAAACTGTCTTCCACAAAACCAGTCCCTGGTGCCAAAAAGATTGGGGACTGCTGGTCTATAGAATACCTGCTAGAAGTATTCCATAATGTTACCACATTGAATTAAAAAAATTCAGAATTCTGAAATATATGTGGTCCAAAAAATTTCAAAAGGATTCTGGACCTGTACAATCACTTTTGAGAGCAATTTTAAGATAATCTTGTAAAGATGAAATGGGCATAATTCACAACCAGCAATTCTACTTTAAGGCATATACTCTAGAAAAACTAATTACAGCTTTTTCATTAGAGTATATATAGTGTGGAGGTTTGACTACAGCATTCTTCGTAATAATGAAAAGTTGGAAACAACCTAAACGATGATCAATAGAAAATTACTGGTTTGGTCATATGCTGGAATATTATACAATGATTAAACTGGATTAACTAGGATTTATAAATATCAATACCAATAGATGTAAAAAAAAAAAAGGGTGAGTGAAAAAATTTGCAAAACAATATCTATACTATTTACACATTTTTAAAAATCTAAAACAATAAAATATATTATTGTAGATACAATATGTAAGGTAAAGTATAAAAATATAGACTAGAACGATACACATGAAATTCATGTAGTAGCTACCTATGGAGGGTTAAGGAGATTAGACCTAGGATGGGAAAAAGGAATGCTACGGGATTTCAAGTTCATTTTATTATTTGTTAGTTTTTTTTTTTTTTTTTTTTTTTTTTTTTAAGACAGGGTCTTACTTTGCCACCCAGGCTGGAGTGTAGTGGCATGATCACAGTTCACTGCAGCCTTGACCTCTAAGGGTCAAGTGATCCTTCTACCTCAGCTTCCCAAATAGCTGGGACTACAGGCCCATGCCACCATGTCCAGGTAATTTATTATTTTTTTGTAAAGATGAGGTCTCCCTGTTTTGCCCAGGGATTCTCTCAAACTCGTGGGCTCAAGCAATCCTCTTGCTTTGGCCTCCTGAAGTGCTGGGACTACAGGCATGAGCCACTATATTTAACATAAATAAATAAATAAATATATAAATAAATAACTAACTCAGCTCATTTATTTTTAATGTTGCATTTCTTTTATAGAATACTGATGAAACTCAGGCAGAAGTGGTTACATTTATCTCATCTTCTCTTAAGTATTTCTCATTAACCTCAGAGGTCCAGGATGAAACTGCAACTCTTTCAGCTAAATTAGTGCCCTCATAGTCCTAAAATAAATTGCTTAGTTTTAGATTCTTTGGGGCTTTAACTAGTCTAAGAGATTTGCTTGAAACTACTCCCTTAGTAAACAACTAACCCAGTCTCTGAAAATACTGTATATAACATACCTAATGCTTGAGAACTTTAGTATCAGAATTCTGTAACTCCAGATTGTATACAAATTCTATACAGTAGCTCCAGAGTTACAAGCTACATAAAATAGACATGAATTTCTCCCAAAAAACTAATTAAGAGAGAAGGCTAAAATATTTAATCTGAAGGGGAAAAACACAGCTGATGTACATATTTAAAATAAAATTGCTCTTTTAATATTTTATTAAACAGGTTAACTGAAACTTCGATATTTTATTTTTCAGTATAATATATGAAAGAAGTCTTACTCATTCTGATATATTAAAATGCAATCTTATAAAGTAATTGATTATGTTTACTATAAGTTTTTTCAATTTAATATGCATTTCAATTAGCATTCAATTGTCAGCTACCATAATGAAATTGTATCACCTTAGGAAAATCACAGTATCACAATGGACTACGGCTGCTGCTGAACCTTTTAAAATAAGTCTTTAAAAAAGTACCTGCATTAACAAATGGGATTCCATCATAAGGAACATACTGGGATTTCCACATCAAGCGTGTAGCAGGCTTGGCTGGGCTTGGAGACTGACGGGTCCCCCAAACACTCTGTGTTTGCTGCTTGTGAAATGTTAGGACACTTTCTAATTCAGTCTCACTTACACAGTAGCCACGGTATGAATCTCCAATTTTCTGCATGTGGTAGAAATTAAACAAAATTACTAGCAAATACACTTCATTGCATAATAAATATGAGATGGTTGTCCAAAATGGAAGACTCATCACCTTGCACAAGAGAATGTCATTTGTGCCCTCAGATCAATGGTCTATTACAAACAGTGGGTCTGATTTGAGTTCAACCAGTATCATCAAATGGGTATTTTGCAGGTGTTTGTTAGGGAATATAATGCCAAACTCATTTGCCATACTATCTTTATCAACATCTTGTTTGAGAGAAAGAATATTCAGAAAAGATAACTTGCAAGAACATATATAATGTATATCCATTCTTTCAGATATTTAAAACTCTATCCTGGATCAATCCAGATCAGCATAAAACTAGCCACAAAGCACTCATTCCCTGTGGGGCCTCCTTTACTGAAACTGATTTTTTGGAGTGGGGTGGGGAGGAGAAAGGAAAGGGAAGGGAGGGAAGGAGGGAAAGAGGGAAGGAGGGCAGGTGGGCAGGTGGGAAGGTGGGAAGGTGGGCAGGCAGGAATGCCTGAGATTAATTTTGATAGGATGCCATGCATCTATTAGAAATCCAATGAAAATTGTGAGTGATTGATAAAAGGCTGTAGAAAAATTTGCTCATTATATCAACATTCTTTTTATGAAGATCCCTCTCTGAGGCCGGGCACGGTGGCTCACGCCTGTAATCCCAGCACTTTGGGAGGCCACGGCGGGCAGATCACCTAAGGTCAAGAGTTCGAAACCAGCCTGGCCAATATGGTGAAACCCCATCAGTACGAAAAATACAAAAATTAGCTGGGCATGGTGGCGCTTGCCTGTAATCCCAGCTACCTGGGAGGCTGAGGCATGAGAATGCCTTGAACCTGGGAGATGGAGGTTGCAGTGAGTTGAGATTGTGCCACTGCACTCCAGCCTGGGCAATAGAGCAAGACTCTGTTTTTTAAAAAAAGAAAATCCGGTCGGGTGCAGTGGCTCACGCCTGTAATCCCAACACTTTGGGAGGCTGAGGCAGGTGGATCACAAGGTCAGGAGATCGAGATCCTGGCTAACATGGTGAAACCCTGTCTCTACCAAAAATACAAAAAATTAGCTGGACGTGGTGGCGGGCGCCTGTAGTTCCAGCTACTCGGGAGGCTGAGGTAGGAAAATCGCTTGAACCCAGGAGGCGGAGGTTGCAGTGAGCCGAGTCCGCGCCACTGCACTCCAGCCTGGGCAAGAGAGCGAGACTCCGTATCAAAAAAAATTTTTAAAAATAAAATAAAATAATAAAAAAAGAAGATCCTCTTCTGAGAGAAATTTCTGTCTAGTCTTAGTACCAAAAATAGTTAATGGTTTGCTTTTATCTTATGGAAATTAGCATAATTTTTAAATCTAAAAGGCACAGAATTTAGTAACTAAGTTTCCCCTTTTGAAAAGCATATATCTTGATTATAGACAAGCATACGTATACACGCACACACACATAGTTAGTTAAGACATGTATTTTCTTACTTCCATTTTATGTTCCCATCCTTGTCTGTCTTTACTGTTTAGCTTCCACTTTCAGTATCTACCTTGCTAATATATTTTACGTATTTTTTGTAAGCCCTCTTAAATGTTTTCTAAAACAAGGAAAAGTATAAATAAATAATGTAAATAAATTTATATTACCTATATATAACCATTTGAGTATCCCTGTACTAGAGGAGAAACTTTTTCTTTTCTTTTTTTGTTTTTGCTTTTGTTTTTGAGATAGAGTTTCACTCTTGTTGCCCAGGTTGGAGTGCAGTGGTGCTATCTCAGCTCACTACAACCTCCATCTCCTGGGTTCAGATGATTCTCCTGCCTCAGCCTTCCAAGCAGCTGAGATTACAGGTGTGCACCACCATGCCTATTTTTAGTAGAGACGAGGTTTCACCATGTTGACCAGGCTGGTCTCGAACTCCTGATCTTAGGTGATCTGCCTGCCTCGGCCTCCCAAAGTGATGGGATTATAGGCATGAGCCACTGCACCAGCTGAGGAGAAACTTTTTTTTCTATATCAACAGAAAAAATATGTTAACTGTGATCTCTTACAATGAAATGCAGAGACCTAGAATTAACTCCACGTATGTTTCCCCCTTAGAGGAAATAAGAACAGAGATGTGGGCAGAGAGGAAGAATACATTTAACAAATAGAAAGGTATCAAAATACCGTTGTGGCTGTACTTTCGGTTATAATAGTTAAGAGATAATCTGATGCCAAACAATACATTATCTGCAATTTCCTCTAAAATAATGAAAATGCTTACGTTTATAATTTTTCTGCTAACCTAGACAATTCTTTATCAAAACTCACCACAAATAAATGAATATAAGTTTTAGCTATAATACTATAAATTATTTATAAATAAAATTAGAGGACGGGCGCGGTGGCTCAAGCCTGTAATCCCAGCACTTTGGGAGGCCGAGACGGGCAGACCACGAGGTCAGGAGATCAAGACCATCCTGGCTAACACGGTGAAACCCCGTCTCTACTAAAAAAAAAAAAAAATTCAAAAAACTAGCTGGGCGAGGTGGCGGGCGCCTGTAGTCTCAGCTACTTGGGAGGCTGAGGCAGGAGAATGGCGTAAACCCGGGAGGCGGAGCTTGCAGTGAGCTGAGATCCGGCCACTGCACTCCAGCCTGGGCGACAGAGCGAGACTCTGTCTCAACAACAACAACAGCAAAATAAATAAATAAATAAATTAAATAAAATTAGAATATATGTCAATAAAGAAAAAATCAGTATACTATAATCAGAACTATATATACTTATAAATAGGCTTACAGATACAATTTTAATACAGTATTGAAATTTGTCCAGTTAATACACTTCAGTCAAATCTGAAAAAAATGTCTACAATAAAACATCATTAAAGGAGAAATTCAAAAAATAAAAGATTACTAAACAATATTTTGAACCAAAATGCAGAAAATATTTCCTCAGCCATTAACATATATATATATATATATTTTTTTGAGACGGAGTCTCCCTCTGTCACCAGGCTGGAGTGCAGTGGTATGATCTCAGCTCACTGCAACCTCTGCCTCCTGGGTTCAAGCAATTCTCCTGCCTCAGCCTCCCGAGTAGCTGGGACTACAGGCGCATGCCACCATGCCAGACTAATTTTTGTATTTCAGTAGAGACAGGGTTTCACCATGTTGGCCAGGATGGTCTCAATCTCTTGACCTTGTGATCCACCCGCCTCAATCCCCTAAAGTGCTGGCATTACAGACGTGAGTGAGCCACAGTACCCGGCCAACTCAAAATTTTTTTTATCACTGATGTAGCTTGGGAGAGGAAAAAGAATCCCTCACTGGGAAAGAAGTGATTCATCTTGGACAACCATACTCAAGTCTGTTGGACAGTAGTTTTCAATTTCTTGCAAGATACACTATGATTTTAGGTAAGCCACACAATGTACTATAGTTGTAACACAAGGTGATTTGGTTGCATGATTGTATTAACAAATGCTCTAATATCCATAGCATTCCATGAGGCTTATAATAATGATTTTTAAAACCCTCATTAAACAATCACAACAGTAACTTTAGGAAACCACTGAAAAACTATGACTAACAAAAGGTAGGGGGAGAAAAACCTAAACACACACACACACACACACACATATATATGTATATACATACATGCACTCTACTTAGAAAAGCAATGACGATAATGTCCTAACAAATGTAATACGTATAGCACAAGGTTTTTCATAAGAAATTTTCTTAAAAGATTAAAATACAAAGAATATTTTCCTTTCCCACATTTTAAGATTTGTTTAAAACAATGAAGCATTCTGATAGTTAAATATTCATTACCATCTATGGTTTGTATATAGAGTAGACATGGTCCCTTTCCTCAAAAAGTGTAAATATTATGT
>NW_012116266.1:5923086-5925714 GCF_000951035.1 Colobus angolensis palliatus
TCTCGAACTCCTGACCTCAAGTGATCTGCCTGCCTTGGCTTCCCAAAGTGCTAGAATTACAGAAGTGAGCCACTGCGCCCGGCCTAAGCTAGTAAATAATCAAGAATGACAATTAATACTAAAGAATTTAAAGAGAGAAATAGGTAAAGGCTAAAATAATCATTAGATAATTTATACAAAAGATATGTAGGATTTGCATTGGGATTTGAAGAATAGTTAGAAATGGTAAGTAGAAGAAAAAAGTAACATATAGGAAAAGGAAATACAAATGAGTAAAGGGAGAGCTAAAAAAAAATTCTGGAGTATCTGTCGAAAGTAGGAAGACTAGGCTAACAAGAATGAAGATGAGTTTGAGAAAAGTAGGAAATAAAGTAGGACAAGGTAGGATGATACCAGATTATGAAAGGCCTTTGAAACTAGCTACAGTGGCTAAATAATGTGGAAAAAATAACACAACTTACTGGGCACTGAGAAAAGACAATTAAAACAATCTTCAAATACAAGTAGCCTTAGAAAAATATACATTAGGGACCAGAAATGGGAGAGTCAAAGATGTTAGGGGGCAGGCTATTCCTGTAATCAAGCACAAGAAGACAAAGGCCTATTGAAAAATGGGCCAAAAAGAAAAAGATACTTTAAAGGAAAAACTAAAAGAATCTGGTGACTACTTCAGGGTGCAGTGGCTCACACCTGTAATCCCAGCACTTTGGGAGGCTGAGGTGGGTGGATCACCTGAGGTCGGGAGTTCGAGACCAGCCTGGCAAACACAGCAAAACCCCGTCTCTATGAAAAATACAAAAATTAGCTGAGCATGGTGGCACATGCAAGTAGTCCCAGCTACTCAAGAGGCTGAGGCAGGAGAATTGCTTGAACCTGGGAGGCGGAGGTTGCAGTGACTTGAGACAGTGCCACTGCACTCCAGCCTACATGACAGAGCGAGACTCCGTCTCAAAAAAAAAAAAAAAGAATCTGGTGACTACCAAATGTGGGAAAGGAAGAAATTAGTACAAAACTTTATGCCTGGGTATCTAAGGAAATGGTATTTGTCATTATGCAGACATGGAATTTTGGAAGTGGAGCTAGTTGTGGCATGGTAGATGATTTCAGTATGGGATATGGTGAATTTGAGGTGAAATTCAAATAAACCTTCAGGCAAGTATCCAGATATCTGGGACAAGAGGAAGGTAGAATTCAAAATCTGGCCTGGCACAGTGGTTCACACCTGTAATCCCAGCACTTTGGGAGGCCGAGGTGGGTGGGGGTTTGAGACCAGTCTGGCCAACATAGTGAAATCCCATCTCTGCTAAAAATACAAAAAATTAGCCAGGTGTGGTGGCACATGCCTGTAGTCCCAGCTACTTGGGAGGCCGAGGCACAAGAATCGCTTGAACCCAGGAGGCAGAAGTTGCAGTGAGCTGAGATTGCACCACTATACTACAGCCTGGGGGACAGAGTGAGACTCTGTCTCAATAAATAAATAAATATAAAAACTGGTGATACGGACTTGGAAATCATTTTTATAGATATAAGTTGAAAGTCAACAAAGTAGGTAAGTGCTCTAAAAGATTAAATATAAAGTAAAAAGACAAAGTCAGAAAGTGAGCCTTAAAGAATTTTCTACTGATAATATGAAAAAAAGTAAGCGCAAGCAAAGAAAGAAAAGAAATGGTTGAAAAGTTAATAGTAGAGAAACATGATAGTGAAGTTTCATGGACTATGAGGGAAGAGCGTTGCAAGAGAAGAAATAATAGTGAAATGTAAACAGATTTATATAACCTCTGCTTTAACAGAACTTAGAATCTCTAAGAATTCAATAATACATGAGATTAGATTTAACAAAAACACAAACAAAATATTGTAAATATAGCCTATATTAGTTGTACTCAAAAGTGGCATTTGGGGATGACCTGTGGTTATAAGCAGGTAAGTAATTCTAGGTAATAATTATTTTTAACTCACCTCACAGCTCCTAAGACGGCAGGCCCATATAGGTGTGTTAGAAGAAAGTGGCTGAAGAGGCGCCAGAAGGGGTTCTTCCAGCATTCTGGGATAGGAGAGGAATATATATAAACATGCAGTTCAATGAACACACAAAATGCATTCAACTGCTTTATCCTCTTAGTATCAAAGAGAAATATTGAGGTCATCAATAAGTTTTAACAATAACTACAGATTGGTCTGATGGGTGCATCAGTTATCATTTTCTTTAACAAGTATTATTTTATTAACTACTAAGTCAAAGACCTAAATTTGTTCTTCCAGATACATGTAGTCCCAAAAAATTCAAGTGTTTTATATATCTCTCCCAAAGCTTATTTTGTGCTCTTATTATATAACTGCTTTCATTTATCAAAAAAATGATAAATTTGACTAGTTTAAAGTAACATTATGTGTCACTTCTTGGCCTTTTGGCTAAGATCAAGTGAAAAGTAACATTATTAAGTTCTAAGATTAAATGTCAAAAATAATGTCTTAATTCAAAAATACTTTTATGGAACAATTAAAATAATATAAACAACACGTAAGCCATGTACATATTTCCCTAAAATATCACAGTATTATTTTAAAACAAAAACAAAAACTGAAAAGAAAGTTGGCAAAAAACATTTTAAACATTTTGCCACAGAG
>NW_012116266.1:5926219-5927365 GCF_000951035.1 Colobus angolensis palliatus
GCCCACCACCACACCCAGCTAATTTTTGTATTTTTAGTAGAGACGGGGTTTCACCATTTTGGCCAGGCTGGTCTCGAACTCCTGATTTCGTGATTTACTTGCCTTGTCTTCCCAAAGTGTTGGGATTACAGGCGTGAACCACAGTGCCTAGCCATGAATGTTTCTTTATTCTAAAAAGTCTGTTAGTGTCAGACTAAATAAACTAATACAATTTTCATACTATTTCAAAAGATAACAGATGTCACTGAGGAAAAGTAGCACTTTTGACATTTATAGCTTCCAAAGTAGCCTCCTTATGACCCAGATGCCTTAAAATAATTAAAGATATATTCAATGATAGTTCCTTCTATTTTCTGATTTTCTCCATAGTCAGCCAGCTTTAAATGTGTAATTTGTAAAAAAGATTTCCATGGTGATGTTAAAAGATGAGCTTCTCTTTCCCATGGACTCACCTGGTCACTGACTTTTTGGGCAATGTGAAGGATGTCTGAGGATGAAGAATGTAATTGCTGGTATTGTCTGCTAGAGTATCCACCCTTACAGTTGATAAGTTTCTGTCACTGGGTTTCTCTTCAGGGACATCTTAACAACAAAAACAAGAAAAAGTAACATCAATATCTTGAATAAGACCATAAGAATATACCTAACTAAAACTTATGCATTTGTAATAGGTAAAGAAAATTTATGCTTTATTGAGAATAAACGAATAATGCTTTATTGAGAATTTCTCTGATACTTGTTTACTTTAAATTATAATACTGACTACTGTAATTTTATAATTAAGTTTTAGAATTTATATTGAACAGCCAGGATATAAAAGTAGTAGAAATAATTGTATCTTAAGAGTTCTGCAATATATAGGAAAATGTAAAACTAATTTTGTTTATATACTGTGCTCATACTCATAATGTTTTTTGCAATCTTTGTTTTTCTCTTCATGTCCTAATGACTATTAACAAAGAATGATAACACTAAGGTGAAAATATCTGCCCTAAACCATTAGCTATGAAGAAGCAATAAAACAGTATAGCTATGAGGTTAGAAAAGAGATTCAGGCCGGGCGCGGTGGCTCAAGCCTGTAATCCCAGCACTTTGGGAGGCCGAGACGGGCGGATCACGAGGTCAGGAGATTGAGACCATCCTGGC
>NW_012116266.1:5927655-5931787 GCF_000951035.1 Colobus angolensis palliatus
AAAAAAAAAAGTAGAGAGTCACATGGCTAATAAAAATATTGATAAAGATATAAATGGCCAGCCACGGTGGCTTACGTGTGCAATCCCAGCACTTTGGGAGGCGGAGGCGGGTGGATTACCCAAGGTCAGGAGTTCGAGACCAGTCTGGCCAATATGGTGAAGCCCTGGCTCTACTAAAAATCTAAAAATTAGCCAGGCGTGATTGCAGGCATCTGTAATCCCTGCTACTCAGGAGGCTGAGGCAGGAGAATTGCTTGAACCTGAGAGTTGGAGGTTGCAGTGAGCCGAGATCATGCCACCACTGTACTCCAGCCTAGGGGATAGGGCGAGACTTTGCCTCCAAAAAAAAAAAGAAAGATATAAATAAGAACTTCTGAAGCTATTAGCATTATATTCTTTCTATTGTTGCGGTTATTATTACTGTCATAATTAAGAAGAATTTATTTTATGCTCACTGGTCATTTGGGAGGAAGCAGGAGTCAACTGGCTTCATAGAATTCTTAAATCAAATAGCTAATCTAGACAGGAGTTGAAAAATGAACTTTGAATTTATTTGGGTGAAGAGCTGTTTTCTAATTATTTAATTCAAAATCTTTTACCTAAGGAGATCAATTTTAGCACTGACTTTCCATAAGATGATTTTTCTAAAATATTTATGTTTTTAAAACATTCTCAAATCCCCTATATATTACCCTGAGGACTATATCCCATTGTTACTCACCCCGAGGACTATTCACATCCACAAGCTGCCCCTGAGATATAATCACTTGTGCCATTGCTGTTTGGGTAGATGGAATTACACGAAGTACCTGTCCATTTTCTGTAGGGCTGGCAACAATCATCTTGGAAGCATTAAAAAAAAAAAAAAAATCAAATGCATATGCCTAGACTGATTTAACAA
The DNA here is from genome assembly GCF_000951035.1 of Colobus angolensis palliatus. Lineage (NCBI taxonomy): Eukaryota > Metazoa > Chordata > Mammalia > Primates > Cercopithecidae > Colobus > Colobus angolensis. The sequence goes on from NW_012116266.1 coordinate 5,928,557, forward strand.
AAATTATTAATTAAATAAATTATTAAACACATACCTAGCTCTATGGTGGATTCTATGATTTCCCCCATTTTATAGATGAAAACATTGAGGCACATAAGTATTTTTTTCCAAGGTCTCACAACTTATAAGTGGTGAAGTCAGGATTAAAAACAGGCAGTTTGACCCTAATCCTAGGGTCTTAATCACTAACGGTCTTAATCATTACACATGGATGAAGTCTAATTACTTGGTAATCTGAACAAGTCTGTCTGGACGTAATACATTTACCTTTTGCCACTTACTGTATTATTCATACATGTTTGACCTATTTGTGTGGCAATCATTTATCTTACATTTAAAGTCATTTTCCTTAGTTTAAAAATGGTAACTTGTTGGTCGGGAGTGGTGGCTAATGCCTGTAATCCTAGCACTTTGGGAAGGAGGCCAAGGCAGGCAGATCACGAGGTCAGGAGTTCGAGACCAGCCTGATCAACGTGGTGAAACCCCATCTCCACTAAAAATACAAAAATTAGCAGGGCGTGGTGGCACGCACCTGTAATCCCAGGTACTCAGGAGGCTGAGGCAGGAGAACCGCTTGAATCTGGGAGGCAGAGGTTGCAGTGAGCTGAGATCGCACCACTGTACTCCAGCCTGGGTGACAGAGCGAGACTGTCTCCAAAAAAAAGAAAAAAGGTAACTTGATAAATGTCTACTTAAATAGGATTTATTTTTGCATCTCAGCATTTATATGTAGCCTCTATGGTTCATAAAGAACTATACTATGAAGTGCCTCAAAAGTCTGAAAACAGAGGGAAGATAGTATATTTACTATATTTTTTTTCAGTTTAACAACTGAACCTACTCTATCAAATTTAGAGGAATATCAACTAAAAAGGCATATGAAGTTGAAAAAAAACTTTTAGACCTGTAATTTGAAAGTATAGCTAATACAGTATTTGAAATTAAGTCTATCTGATGCTTCCAGACTTTTCTGGAAGTCCTGAAGCATCAGACTTCCATCAGCACCACATAAATTTTATCACTTAACATACTACTCTCCTATTAACACGGTTTTACTGTTTTATCCAAAGTCTGCTGTCCTCTTTAATGCAGGTAACAATCCTTAATCATTCCAACCCACTTTCCCAGACTCCTCTTTTGCTAGGTAAAACATGAAAATATTGCTGATGTTTGATAGGGACTGCATTCCAACTTCTAAGAGAGTTATTTGAGGCCAGACACAGTGGCTCATGCCTGTAATCCCAGTACTTTGGGAGGTCAAGGCGAGAGGATCGCTTGAATCCCTTGGGCTACCTTTCTCTACAAAAAATTTTTAAAATTAGCTGAGTGTGATGGCATGTGTCTGTAGTACCAGCTACTCTGGGGGCTCAGGTGGGAGGATCACTTGAGGCTGGGAGGTCGAGGCTGCAGTGAGCCATGATCATGCTACTGTTCTCCAGCCTGGGTGACAGAGCAAAAACCTTGCTTTGAAAAAAAAGGGCCATTTGAAAAAATGCAAATATAAATTTGAAAAAAAATTTTTTTAAATTTAATGTTGGAAAAAACTTCAACAAACTAGAATGCTTTAAATATTAATATAATCATAAATAGTTCCCAGAAATTAAGAATGGGAATTGTTTCCTTCCTTCTCCAGTGTTTAACAAGTTTCTTGAGATAAAAATATCCTGCCATAACTCTTATCACTTTAGCATGAAACAGCAACTGCAAACTCTGATGATAACTGTTTACACATGCTCAGTGCATACGAAGTGGCAGCACTTTGGATGTATTACCTCATTTAATCCTCATCATGTGTATATCAAGTATATACATTTTATAAATGAGGAAACTGTCACACAGAGGTTACAAAACTCATACAAGGTTACACAGAGCTATTTAGTGGTAGGCTGTAATTGAAACTCAAGCAATCTGACTCCTTTAAACTACCACTCTGTACTAGCTCCCAATATGTGACAATGCTATTTAATCTAAAAAAAGACAAAACCAAAACAATATAAAAAACCCTGCTGGACATTAAAAGGCAACAGTAATAATACTGTTTTAAATTCTTTACCCCTTATAATGAGATTAAATATCTGTGAAAAAAATATGGGTATATATATATATTTTCTAATTTTTAGGATTGGGGGTATGAAAAATATTTTATTCATTCTTAGAAAATGAGTGCTGTGGTTATTTTTAAATCAAAATTAAACATATATAAGTTTTTATAAGTTATTCAATCATATACAAGTTTCATAATTAAGACTGATCTGTGGAATATCCTCTTAATTTTGAAACTATGTTTCCCAAGCATAGTACAGTCTCATTTATTTTCTCGCTTCTTAGCTTAGCCCCCCTGGTACCTAAAAAAAATTTTCAATTCATATAATCTGACAACGAAAATGTTAATATTACTTTTCTTATTTAAAGAAAACCCAGTTAATTACCTTCAATCTTTGCTATGAAAGCAAACATGGTTTTGAAGAGTCATGTGCTACAACACATTCTATTTCAGGCAGACCATGAAAATTATCAGAAAACTTTATCTGAGTGGTCTTTTACCTACTGGGCCCTTTGTGTACAATATTTCTAATAAATTCAAAAGACCAATTCAGCTTCACTCCAAAACATCTTCATCCATTGCAGATTCACCCACTACAGAATCTTTACTAATAACTTTTATGTAGAAAGTCATAAGGGGCCAGGCGCGGTGGCTCACGCCTGTAATCCCAGCACTTTGGGAGGCTGAGGCGGATGGATTACCTGGGGTCAGGAGTTTGAGACTAGCCTGGCCAACATGGTGAAACCCCGTCTCTACTAAAAATACTAAAATTAGCCGGGTGTGGTGGTAGGCACCTGCAATCCCAGCTACTCCGGAGGCTGAGGCAGGAGAATTGCTTGAACCCAGGAGGTAGGGGTTGCAGTGAGCTGAGATCGCACGCCACTGCACTCCAGCCTGGACAACAGAGCGAGACTTCGTCTCAAAAAATAAATAAATAAATAAATAAATGAATAATAAAAAGTCATATTGAAAAAAAGGAAGGTATATTTCTTTAAAAAGCTCCATTTGGCTGATGGCAGTGGCATGTCCCTGTAGTTCTAGCTACTCTGGAGGCTAGATCAAGCCACTGCACTTAAGCCTAGGTGACAGAGTGAGACATATCTCTCTTTTTTTTTGAGATGGAGTCTTGCTCTATTGCCCAGGCTGGAGTGCATGGAGTGCAGTGGCATGACCTTGGCTCACCACAA
>NW_012116266.1:5931867-5932651 GCF_000951035.1 Colobus angolensis palliatus
TGAGCCATTGTGCTTGGCTGAGACATATCTCTTAAAAAATAGATTATTTAATTAAAATAAATTAAGAAAAACAAAATGCTTAGCTAACAAACCCACAGCCAACATCACCGTAAATGGGCAAAAGCTGGAGGCATTCTCCTTGAAAACCAGCACAAGAAAAGGATGCCCTCTTTCACCACTCCTATTCAACATAGTATTGGAAGTCCTGGCCAAAGCAATCAGGCAAGAGAAAGAAATAAAGAACATCCAGATAGGAAGAGAGAAAGTCAGATTACCCTTGTTTGCAGACGACATGATCCTACATTTAGAAAACCCCATATTCTCAGTCCGAAAGCTCCTCCAGAGATAAACAACTTCAGCAAAGTTTCAGTATACAAAATCAATGTTCAAAAATCACTAGCATTCCAATATACCAACAACAACCAAGACAAGGGCCAAATTAGGAAGGCAATCCCATTCACAATTGCCAGAAAAAGAATAAAATAACCTAGGATTACAGGAGGGTGAAAGATCTCTACAATAAGAATTACAAAAGACTGCTCAAATAATCAGAGAAGATACAAACAAATGGAAAAAAAAAATCCATGCTCATGGACAGAAAGAATCAATATCATTAAAATGGCCACACTGCGCAAAGCAATTCACAGATTCAATACTATTCCTATCAAACTGCCAATGGCATTCTTCACAGAACCAGAAAAAAACTATTTTAAAATTCATACGGAGCCAAAAAAAAAAAAAAAGCCCAAATAGCCAAGGCAATCCTAAGCAAAAAGTACAAAGC
>NW_012116266.1:5933116-5943264 GCF_000951035.1 Colobus angolensis palliatus
GGTGCCAGGATTACGGGTTAGCCACATGCAGATGACAGAAGTTGGACCCCTTCCTCACACCATATACAAAAAAAAAAAACAACCAAACAAACAAAAGAAAAACTCAAGATGGACTAAAGATTTAAATATAAAATCCAAAACTATAAAAACCTGGAAGACAGCCTAGGCAATTCCATCCTGGACAAGGGAATGGACAAAGATTTCATGACAAAGACACTAAAAGCAATTGCAACAAAAGCAAAAATTGGCAAATGGAATCTAAATAAACTTAAGAGGTTCTATACAGCAAAAGAAACTATCAACAGAGTAAACAAACAAACTGAAGAATGGGAGAAAAATATTTGCAAACTATGCATCTGACAAAGGTCTATTATCCAGCATCTAAATGGAACTTAAAACAAATTTACAAGAGAAAAACAACCCCATTGAAAAGTGGACAAAGGACAAGAACAGACACTTTTTTTTTTTTTAAGTTCTGGGTACAAGTGCTGAACGTGTAAGTTTGTTACATAGGTATACATGTGCCATGGTGGTTTGCTGCCCCAATCAACTCATCATCTAGGTTTTAAGCCCTGCATGCATTAGGTATTTGTCCTACTGCTCTCCCTCCTCTTTTCCTCCACCCCCTCACAGGCCCTGGTGTGTGATGTTCTCCTCCCTGTGTCCATGTGTTCTCATTGTTCAAATCCCACTTATGAGTGAGAACATTAGGTGTTTGGTTTTCTGTTCCTGTGTTAGTTTGCTGAGGATGATGGTTTCCAACTTCATCCATTCCCTGCAAAAGGACATGAACTCATTCTATTTTATGGCTGCATAGTATTCCATGGTATATATGTGCCACATTTTCTTCATCTAGTCTATCATTGACGGGCATCTGGGTTGGTTCCAAGTCTTTGCTATTGTAAATAGTGCTACAATAAACGTATGTGTGCATATGTCTTTATAGCAGAATGATTTATAATCCTTTGGGTATACACCCAGTCATGAGATTGCTGGGTCAAATGGTATTTCTGGTTCTAGATCCTTGAGGAATCATCACACTGCCTTCCACAATGGTCGAATTAATTTACACTACCACCAACAGTGTAAAAGCGTTCCTATTTCTCCACAGCTGTGCCAGCATCGTTTCCAAACTTTCTAATAATCGCCATTCTAACTGGAGTGTGATGGTATCTCATTGTGGTTTTGATTTGCATTTCTCTAATGACCAATGATGATCAACTTTTTTTCTTATGTTTGTTGGCCACATAAATGTCTTCTTTGGAAAGGTGTCTTTTCATATCCTTTGCCCACTTTTTAATGGATTTTCTTATAAATTTGTTTAACTTTCTTGTAGATTCTGGATATTAGACCTTTGTCAGATAGATAGCTTGCAAAAATGTTCTCCCATTCTGTAGGTTGCCTGTTCACTCTGATGATAGTTTCTTTTGCTGTGCAGAAGCTCTTTAGCTTAATTAGATCTCATTTGTCAATTTTGGCTTTTGTTGCAATTGCTTTTGGTGTTTTAGTCATGAAGTCTTTGCCCATGTCTATGTCCTGAATGGCACTGCCCAGGTTTTCTTCTAGGGTTTTTATAGTTTCAGGTTTTACATTTAAGTCTTTGATCCATCTTGAGTTAATTTTTGTATAAGGTGTAAGGAAGGGGTCCAGTTTCTGTTTTCTGCATACGGCTAGCCAGTTTTCCCAGCACTATTTATTAAATAGGGAATCCTTTCCCCATTGCTTGTTTTTGTCACGTTTGTCGAAGATCAGATGGTTGTAGATGTGTGGTGTTATTTCTGAGGCCTCTGTTCTGTTCCATTGGTCTATATCTCTGTTTTGGTACCAGTACCATGCTGCTTTGGTTACTGTAGCCTTATACTACAGTTTGAAGTCAGGAAATGTGATGCCTCCAGCTTTATTCTTTTTGCTTAGGATTGTCTTGGCTATATGGGCTTTTTTTTTGGTTCCATATGAAATTTAAAGTAGTTCTGTCTAGTTTGAACATAAACTTTTCAAAAAGAAGACATATATGCAGTCAACAAGCATATGAAGAAAAGCTCAATATCACTAATCATTAGAAAAATGCAAATCAAAACCACAATGAGATACTATCTCACACCAGTTAGAATGGCTATTATTAAAAAGTCAAAGCATAACAGATGCTAGTGAGGTAGGTTGTGGAGAAAAGAGAACACTTATACACTGCTGGTGGGAGTGTAAATTTGTTCAACCATTGTAGAAAGCAGTATGGTGATTCCTCAAAGAGATAAAAACAGAACGACCATTCAACCCAGCAATCCTATTATTGGATTACCCAGAGGAATATAAATCGTTCTTCCATAAAGACACATGCATGTGAATGTTCATTAATGCCCTATTCACAATAGCAAACAAATGGAACCAACCTAAATGCCCATCATTGACAGACTAGATAAAGAAAATGTGGTACATATACACCACAGAATACTATGCAGCCATAAAAAAGAACAAGATCATGTCTTTTGTGGGAACACAGGTGGAGCTGGAGGCTACTTCCTTAGCAAACTATCACTGAAACAAAAAACCAAATACTGCATATTCTCACTTACAAGTGAGGGCTAAATGATAAAAACTTATGAACACAAAGAAGGGAACAACAGACAATGGGGTCTACTGAAGAGTGGAGGGTGGGAGGGAGAGGAGCTGAAAAAATAACTATTGGGTACTAGGCCTAATGCATGCGTGGATGAAATAACCTGTACAATCTGAGTTTACCTCCATAACAAACCTTCGCATTGAAGGTTTGAACCTGAAGTAAAACAACAACTAAAAAACCAAAACCAAAAACATAGCTCCATTTGGTAGGAGATGTTGATAAAGGGGGATACTGTACCATGTGCAGGTACAGCAAGTGTATATATATATGAAAATCTGTGTACCCTCTGCTCACTTTGGTCATGAACCTAAAATTGCTCTAAAAAATACAGTCCACTGAAACAAACAAACCCAAAAGTTCCATTAAGTTTCCAGGAATATTCTCTCTCTGATCTTCAGTTCTTTGAAGAAAATTCTTTCTTATAATCTGTTTCTCACATTTTTTTTTCCATGCTTCATACCATGTTTCCTATTCCATGGTTTCAAATAATCTTCTGTGTCATCTCCTACCTAAACAATGTAAAACCACCTTTGTACTTACTTTGTATAGAAAGTTTAATCCAATTACAAAGAGTGTTAATTAACTTTGTTTTGAATTCAAATAAACAACTTTGCTCGGAAAGGTACCCTAGGAAAAATGACAACCCTTTGACACATTCAGACTCCTTGATCTTCCTGTTGGAAGAAAAAAATAAAAAACTTTCTAAATGTTCTGATAGAAACTAGAATAAATGTCAAATAAAGGGGAAACTACAGAAGTACTTCATTCTGGACATGAAAAATTAAAATGTAGTTGGTTAATATTTAAATTATTTGTTGAATATTAACCTTTGCTGGTGATGCAGTATGGCTCTGGTCCAAGTCCCAGAAAGCCCGAACATAAACAAGAAGGATTCCCCTGCACATAGTCACCTCTCAACCAATTATTCTTACCCCTAGAATTTAGATAACTCAATTTGGCTGGATCATAAAGGAGCAAAATGGCATAGATTAACTCTAGAATGCTCTAGATTATGAACAGAAACAAGGGTTAATTTTAGGTAAAATTCTTACCTGTGGTGTAATTTATAATTAAAGTTGTTATGCTTTTAAAAATAATTTTTATTATGAAAGTAATAAATACTCATTGTAGAAAATTTGGAAAATTCAAGTATACAAGAGACACATTATCTTTCATAGTATTACTTATGTTAAGTATATTCTAAATAACCAGAGAGCAACTTAGAGGTTTTTCTTAGTAATTTTCCATATGTCAGTCAAAACAATCTTTCACCTCTTTGGCTCAAACTATGAACTTGGTCAAAAATAGTTTTAGCCAACAGTTTGAAAAGTATTTAGCCATCCTCATCTTTTTATCTTTATGCATTCTGACTCACGTGGCACACATTTACCCACAAAGATTAGCAAGGATATGTCTAATTCCCCATATACTAGTGGTACCTCCATTGCATTACCTCCATTACTTTCTATTTCTTCAAGAAAACATACCAGAAAGTGGCTTGCAGGTCAGTGAGATTTTGATAAATCAAAAACTGGAGTTTAGGCTGGACACGGTGGCTCACGCTTATAATCCCAGCACTTTAGGAGGCTGAGGTGGGTGGATAACGAGGTCAGCAGTTTAAGACAAGCCTGGCCAACGTGGTGAAACCCCGTCTCTACTAAAAATACAAAAACTAGCCGGGTGTGATGGCAGGCACCTGTAATCCCAGTTACTCAGGAGGATGAGGCAAGAGAACTGCTTGAAACCAGGCGGAGGAGGTTGCAGTGAGCCGAGATCATGCCACTCCAGCCTCGGCGACAGAGCAAGATTCCGTCTCGGAAAAAAAACAAACAAACTGGAGTTTAGTCTAATATGTGTCTCTGTGTGTGTGTGTGTGTGTGTGTATGTTCCATTAAATGTAAGTTCCACATCAACTCTGGCACTTCAGAACTAGTTACAGATTATGTTACATTTCCAATTGATCTCAAAGCACAAGTGTGCCCAAACACAGAGACTGGTAAGTACTCTTTATTTAAAGTACTATTTGTAGTCCTGAATGGAAATCTTTTAAAATCCTTACATAAAAATGAAAGTCATGGAAACACTATTTTAAACACAATGTGGCCGGGCTCAGTGGCTCAAGCCTGTAATCCCAGCACTTTGGGAGGCCAAGGCGCGTGGATCACCTGAGGTCAGGAGTTTGAAGCCAGCCTAACATGGTGAAATCCTGCGTCTCCTAAAAAAACAAAAAAATTAGCCAGGTGTGGTGGTGGGCACCTGTAATCCCACCTACTCGGGAGGCTGAGGCAGGAGAATTGCTTGAACTTGGAAGGCAGAGGTTGCAGGGAACCAAGATCGTGCCATTGCACTCCAACCTGGGCAACAGGAGTGAAACTCCACCTCAAAAATAAATAAATAAACACGATGTAAATCAAAAGTGTCAAGAAATTAAGGTCATTTAGTAAGACTAATATATTTTGCTAAAGAGCATAAAGCTGGTTACTTACAAAATATACTCACCATTTGTGCACTGGATTCCCCCAGTGACTGAAGTTCATACTGAATAGCTTGCCCATTTTGGTCCACTAGATGGAAATGCTCTGCAGAAAGAGTCTGTGTCTGAGTCAGGGGCCCTGTTATATTCTGTGGTATGTGTGAATTATTTGCTTCAGGAGTAGTGATGGGCAAAACTGTAGGAGAATCATTTTGTCCAAAGGAAGAATCCCTGGAGTCCATACAGGTTAGATGCTTTTGCAAAGAAAAAAAAAAATCACTTCAGTCTTTTTAGGATATACTGTCACCATTTTTTTTAAAAGATGGGTATAATAAAAATGAAAAGATACCCATTTTTCAGTTGTTTTTACTTTTTTGTAAGAGTTGTCAATTCATACAAATTGCTATACACAGAAAGCATTTCTTAAGTAAAATTGTTGATTATTGTATTTATTATCTTAATTTTATCAAAATTGTCCACAGGAATGGAACCTGAAATAATGTAATATAATTCAACCTTTAGATTTTTCTCTGTATATAAAATTTTTATGAATATATCTAAGTCTTAAGTTCTGTATTATTAAATATTTCATAAAATATGTGTATAATTAGGCCGGGCGCGGTGGCTCAAGCCTGTAATCCCAGCACTTTGGGAGGCCGAGATGGGCGGATCACAAGGTCAGGAGATCGAGACCATTCTGGCTAACACGGTGAAACCCCATCTCTACTAAAAATACAAAAACTAGCCGGGCGAGGTGGCGGGCGCCTGTAGTCCCAGCTACTCGGGAGGCTGAGGCAGAAGAATGGCGCAAACCTGGGAGGCGGAGCTTGCAGTGAGCTGAGATCCGGCCACTGCACTCCAGTCCGGGCGACAGAGTGAGACTCCACCCCAAAAAAAAAAAGTGTATAATTAAACATTAAAATTCTTTTTTTTTTTTTTTTTGAGACAGACTCTTGCTCTGTCACCAAGGCTGCAGTGCAACGGCGCTATCTTGGCTCACTGCAAGCTCCTCCTCCCGGGTTCATGCCATTCTCCTGCCTCAGCCTCCAGAGTAGCCGAGACTATAGGCGACTGCCACAACACTCAGCTAATTTTCTGTATTTTTAGTAGAGACGGGGTTTCACCATGTTAGCCAGGATGGTCTCGATCTCCTGACCTCGTGATCCACCCGCCTGAGCCTCCCAAAGAGATGGGATTACAGGCATGAGCCACCGCGCCCGGCCTAAATTCTTTTCGCTTCTTTTTTTTGAAATGGAGTTTTGCTCTTGTGGACTGCAATAGTGGGATCTCGGCTCACAGCAACCTCTGCCTTCTGGGTTTAAGTGATTCTCCAGCCTCAGCTTCCCAAGTAGCTGGGATTACAGGCACTCACCACCATGCCCGGCTAATTTTTGTATTTTTAGTACAGTCAGGGTTTCACCACGTTGGCCAGGCTGGTCTTGAACTCCTGACCTCAGGTGATACGCCCGCCTCGTCCTCCCAAAATGCTGGGATTACAGGTGTGAGCCACTGCACCCAGCCCCAAATTCTTGAATACACTAAATATAACAGCTATCCCTTGAGCATAAAGAGCTGTTAAATGGCACACTGTTTTACCCTAGGATGGAAAAAAGTTCCCAGCTGAATCCATACCTCAAATACTTGAGCATGGGTTTTTGACTCTTCACCATCATTATGGTTGACTCTTAATGAATCATTAGATTGTTCCATGCTGACATCATATTCAATTCCATTTTCTTCTATTATTTAATAGCTGAAAGAGTTTAAATAGTTGATCAACTAAAGCAGTTAGTATTTTTGTGGAATGTTTTATCTTAAACAAATCTCTCATATTCACTACTGTGGTACCCTATATAATTTAGGTAAAATCATTTCCATTCTATAAATTAAAAAACTAACATTTTTAAAAATGACTTGCCAAGGCACCAGAATACATTCAATGCAGGGCAAAAAATTAGTGTTATATAGTTCCCTCACCCTATCTTTAACTACACTTCTGTACTGGCTTTTTAAGATTTATTTTATGTGACAAGGTACTGGTATACCCCTTCAAATACTTCTAAAAGTCTCATATTGCCAGAGATTTAATGCAAATAAAGTTTTTCAACTTTATGAGTTGGGTATGCCCTATTGTAGCATTATACAATTTTAAAACAGATATCCTGGTGTAGACAGATATTATATATATATATACAATTTTACCATTAATAGACAAGTATACCACTTAACATTAGTTTGACAAGCTTTGAAAAGGAAGAGATATGTTTAAAAAAATGAAGAAATATATATACCAATAACTCTGAGCCACTTAGGTCTAGTACAGTAGTTCTCAATTGGGGCAATTTCTGTAAAGCTACAAAATCAGTCCAGTTTTAATATATGGCTATAAAGTATCTTTTACTTGCTTCTCCTTTAAGATTTTAAATGATCACTTATAACCTAATCAAGTAAAAAATCAATTACAAAAATTCCAAAAAGCCTGTTGTTACCTTGTGCTATGGAATATGGAAGTAAAAGCAATTTGAATTTATAACTTTCTGGATTATTTTTGAATTTTACATATTATATCTATATTACTTAAAATTATTTAGAAGGGGTTTCAAAATAAAGAGCCTCCCATTAGTGGCAATATGGCAAATAGATACTGTAAAAAAAAAAAAACTGTCTTGCTACAAAACAAAAAACAGAAAGTTGACCAAAAATAAAATATTTATTTTGTATCCAGGCTCTGCTACAAGAAGTGCCAACAATCAAAGGCATTCCTCACTGCAACGACCACTCTCCTCTCCCTGCAACCCCAAAAAAGCAAAACCAAAGAGTTGAGCATAAACAAAGAGGAAACTTTCCCTAAGGTTAGTTCTAATACATTAGTTTTGTGGCTAAGAAACTGAAGTTGGGACAAGTAGCTGGTAGGGGAAGAAAACTTAAAACTCCCAAGATAAGGATAACAACGTGAAAGGTTTGGGGTGAAGAGTGTAACCTGGCTTCTGGTAAGAAAAAATGCAGCTACTATTTGGAGAAAAAGAAATCCAGTTAAGACTCCAGTTTTCTTTCATATTAAGATCAATCAAATATAAGCTAACAATCAAAGAATAAAGAAAAAAAAACCCAGGAAATTAGCCACCATGTGAATGAGTCACCAGATTCAGACAGCCCCTAAAGACTTCCCATATTGGAAACATGTAAGATTGAACATAATGTAATTATTTAATGTCTAAAAAAATGAATCACAGAGATAAGCAAATAATAAAAACTATCAAAAGTTTAATTTTTTAAAAATACAGGCTGGGCACAGTGGCTCATGCCTGTAATCTCCGTACTCTGGGAGGTCCAGGTGGGTGGATTACTTGTGGTCAGGAGCCTGGCCAACATGGGGAAACCCTGTCTCTACTAAAAATACAATAATTAGCTGAGCATGGTGGTGCATGCCTGTAATCCTCACTACTTGCGAGGCTGAGGGAGAAGAATTGCTTAAACCCAGGAGGTAGAGGTTGCAGTGAGCCGAGATGGCTCCACTGCACTCCAGCCTGGGTGACAGAGCAAGATTTTGTCTCAAAAAAAAAGGAAAACTGTTGAAATTAGAAAGTCAATGGGGCCAGAAACAGTGGTTCATGTCTATAATTCTAGCACTTTGAGAGACCAAGGCAAGAGGATTGTTTGAGGCCAGGAATTTGAGACCAGCCTGGGCAACATAATGAGAGCCTGTCTCTACAAAAAATTTAAAAATCAGCCATGTATGGTGGTGTAGGTCTGCAGTCCCAGCTACTCGGGAGGCTGAGGTGGGAGGATCTCTTGAGTCCAGGAGTCTGAGGCTGCAGTTAGCCATAATCATGCCACTGCACTCCAGCCTGGGTGACACAGCAACACCCTGTCTCAAAAAAAAAAAAAAAAAAAAAAAAAGGCAATGGATAAGTTAAATAGATTAGATGCAGAAGAAAGAATTATTAAATTGGAAGACAGAGTTTAAAATTACCTAGACTGCATCAAAGCAAAAACAGAAGATAAAAAATATGACAAAGAGACTTAAAAATAAGGAAAATAGAAAGTACAGTATGCATATAAGTGAAGTCTCAAAAGAATAGAAAAGAGAAAATGAAGGAGAGATAATATAGATGCTCTCAGACTTATCCCGATAAACACACTGTGAGTTGAAAATACCTTAAGTGGAAACTATCCTAAGTTGAAAGTGCATTTTTGACTTACAGCATTTTCGATTTACAATGGGTTTATCCAGATGTAATGCCATCGCCATCATAGGTTAAGGGGTGTACTAAATATATATTATTTTCACACCATCATAAAGTTGAAAATCGTAAGTTGAATTAATGTAAGTCAGGGACCATCTGTATTTGAAGAGATAATGGCTGGCAATTTTTCAAAACTAAAGACATGAATCCACAGATAAAGGAAGTCTTACTTTTAAGTATTCCAAGAGAAATAAAAAGAAACCCATACTCAATGTAGTGGACATGCAATATGCTAAAGAGGAACAGAAAAATGCATCTGGAGAGACAAGACAGACCATAAAAACATCCCTGAGCCTAGGTAAAAAAAAAAAAAAAAAAATTAAAGAAAGAGAGATAAGACAGAATCCCTACAGAGTATTGAAATTAGACATATAGTGGCCTTCTTATAGCAACAAGGTAGCAGAAGTCACAGGAATATTTAAGGTTTTAAGAAAGTAGATTGGTCGGATGTGGTGGCTTACGCCTGTAATCCTAGCATTTTGGGAGGCGGAGGAGGGCAGATTGCTTGAGCCCACAAGTTTGAGACCAGCCTGGGCAACATGGTGAAACCCCATCTCAAAAAAGAAAAAAAAGAAAAGTAACTATCAATAAACAATTGTATATGATCCAAACTATTTTTTTCTACTGTCTAACCTTCAGAATAACCAAAAAAACCCCAAAACAACAACAACAAAAAAAACACCACTCCACAAAACCCTACTTTTTTCAGAAAAGAGTGAAAGGAAGATACTTTAAGATTTAAAAAAACTGAAAGTTGGCTGGGTACGGTGGCTCACACTGTAATCCCAACACTTTTGGAGGCTGAGGCAGG
>NW_012116266.1:5943982-5962523 GCF_000951035.1 Colobus angolensis palliatus
TCGATCTCCTGACCTCGTGATCCGCCCGTCTCGGCCTCCCAAAGTGCTGGGATTACAGGCTTGAGCCACCGCGCCCGGCGAAAGAAATTTCTAAACACACTTCATATTTGATAGCACAACAGGGTAACTACAGTCAATAATTTAATTATATTTAAAAATAACTAAAATAGTATAATTGGATTGTTTGTTACACAAAGGATAAATGCTTGAGGGGATGGATAAATGCTTGAGGGGATGGATACCCCATTTTACATGATATGATTATTATACATTGCATGTCAGCATCAAAACATTTCATGTACCCCATAAATATCTACAACTACTACAATTAAAACAATTTTTTTTTTTTACAGTTGTTGGCTGGGTGCAATGGCTCACACCTATAATCCCTGCACTTTGGGAGGCCGAGGAGGGTGGATCACCTGAGGTCAGGAGTTTGAGACTAGCCTAGCCAACATAGTGAAACCCCATCTCTACTAAAAATACAAAAACTAGCCAGGCGTGGTGGCACACACCTATAATTCCAGTGACTTGGGAGGCTGGGTCAAGAGAATCACTTGAACCCAGGAGACACAGGTTGTAATGAGCTGAGACTGCACCACTGCACTCCAGCCTGGGCAATTTAAGAGCAAGACTCTGTCTCAAAAAATAAATAAATAAATAAATAAAAAATAAATAATAAAAAAAGAACAGTTAAGTCATGCCATACAAGCAGATTATAAAAGGGAAGAGAAAAAATATACACCAAATATAAAACATTTGGTACAGGAATTACCTTTGTATTTCTTACATGTTAGATAACTGAATAAAGCACATTATTTTAGCAAAAAATATATATATTTCAAAAAAACAAATATTATAACAGAAAGAAGTCCTGAGATGCTTGAAAAAATGGCAAGCAAATTAATAATTCTATAAAAATATAAATAAACATTCTCTGTATAAAATAATAATTTCAATATGTAACTTTGTATGTGTGTTTTAAGGACAGAAATAAAACACTATAGAACCAAAAAAAATGCGTGTAACTCTAGAGGGTGTGATGATAGATAATATATCAATTCATAAAATATAGCAATGATAATATGCACAATATATCAAAACTTATGGGCTGCAACAAAAGCAGTGCTCAGAAGGAAATTTAGAGCAATAAATACAACAGAATTGAGAGTCCAGAAATATGTATCTATGGTTAAATGATTTTTGACAACGGTGCCAAAAGCATTTGATGAGGAAAGAATACTATCTCCAACAAATGGTGCCAGGACAACTGAATATTCACATGAAAACGAATGATGTTGAGCTCCTACCTCATACTACATACCAAAAATGAAAAATGGATCAAAGAGCTAAATATAAGAACTAAAACCATGCAACTCTTAGAAGAAAAACATGGGGTAAATCTGTATGTCTTTGCATTTGATGATAGTTTCTTAGATATGGCACCAATAGGACAAGCAAAAGGGAAAACCGACAAATTGGACATCATTAAAATAAAAATTTTTGTACAAAGATCACCATGACAAGAGTTAAAAGACAGCCCACAGACGGGAGAGAGTATCTGCAAATCATATATCTGATAAGGGTCTGGAATACGTAAAGAACTCATACAATTCAACAACAAAAAGACTACAATCCAAAATAACCCAATTACAAAATGGGCAAAGTTAGAGCCCAAAGATAGATCAAGACCCTGTCTAAAAACAAACAAACAAACAAAATCCCATTATGCTAAGTGATAGAAGCCAAGCCACACACAAAAGGTCACATACTATATGGTTCTATTTTCATAAAATATCCAAAATAGGTAAATCCATAGAGAAATAAAGGAGACTGGTGGATGCCAGAGGCTTGAGGGAAGGTATAATGGACTAATGGGTACAAAATTTTATTTTGAGTGATGAAGATGTTTTGAAGCTCTACATGGCACTTTTGCAACTTTGTGAATGTACTGTCCGTAAATTGTTCACTTTAAAGGGATTAATTTTAAGTTATATGAATTTCACCTCAATTAAAAAAATAAAATAGTATCACCAAAATGGGTGTGTACCTATATATGCATGTGTATATACAAGCAGGAAAATATGAATGTGGACTAGATATCTGATATTAAGGAATTTTTCTTGGGATATTCAGGCATTCCATTAAAAAAAGGGGAAAAAAAAGGAATTTTGGGGCTGGATACAGTGACTCACACTTATAATCCCAACACTTTGGGAGGCTGAGATGGGAAGATTACTTGAGAATAGGAATTTGAGACCAGCATGAGAGTTCAAGACCAGCCTGAGACCCCATTTCTACAAGAAACTTAAAAAAAAAAATTAGCTGGGTATGGGGGGCACATGTCTGTAGTCATAACTATTTGGGAGGCTGAGGTGGGAGGATGGCTTGAGCCCAGGAGTTTGAGGCTGCAGTAAGCTGTGACTGTACCACTGCAATTCAGCCTGTGCAACAGAGTGAGACTCTGTCTCTAAAATAAGTATTTTTGGTATTTTTAGGTATGTGAATGGTTTGATAATATTAATATTTATAGATAAAATTATTAGAATGTCTAGGATTTGTTTAAAAAATATCAGTCAGACTGAGCGTGGTGACTAACACGTGTAATCCCAGCACTTTGTGAGGCAGAGGTGGGTGGATCACCGGAACCCAAGAGTTTGACACTAGCCTGGACAACGTAACAAGACCCTATTTCTACTAAAGATCAAAAAAATTAGCTGGACATGGTGGTGTGTGCCTGTAGTCCCAGCTTCTCAGCAAGCTGAAGCAGGAGATCACTTGAGCCCAGGAGCTGTGATTGTGCCACTGCACCCCAGCCTGTGTGACAAAGTGAGACCTTGTCTCGAGAAAGTAAATAAATACCAAAGTCAGAGAAAGGGTACAATTGATAGAGAAATAAATAAAACAGGATTGGTCATACATTGATAATTGTACACCGGCTTCATTTACTGTTCTACTAATATATATATATAAAATACTTTATATAAATATTTATAAAATTTATATTTAAATATATGTACAGGAGTATATATTTTAATATATGTATATTTATAAATAATTATATATAATTATGTATTACATACATAACATATATTATATATATATAATACAAATTTTTTTTTGAGACGAGGTCTCACTTTGGCCCCCAGGCTGTGGTGCCGTGGCGCAATCTGGGCTCACTGCAACCTCCACCTCCGCAGTTCAAGCGATTCTCCCACCTCAGCTTCTCAAGTAACTGGAACTACTGGTGCACATCACCATGCCCAGCTAATTTTTGTATTGTTTGGTAGAGATGGGGTTTCACCATGTTGGCCAGGCTGGTGTCAAACTCCTGACCTCAAGTGATCTGCCCACCTCGGCCTCCCAAAGTGCTGGGATTACAGACGTGAGCCACCGTGCCCAGCCTACTCCTGTATATTTTTGAAATTTCCCTTTAAAAACTTTTAGGCCAGGTGCAGTGGCTCATGCCTGTAATTCTAGCACTTTGGGAGGCCGAGGGAGGTGGACTGCTTGATCCCAGGAGTTCCAGACTAGCCCGGGCAACATGTTGAAACCTTGTCTCAACACACAAAAAATTAGCCAGGTGTGGTGGCCCTCACCTGCAGTCCCAGGTAATCAGAGGGCTGAGGTGGGAGGATTGCTTGATCCTGGGAGGTCAAGACTGTAGTCAGCTGTGATCATGGCACTGCACTCCAGCCTAGGTGACAAAGCAAGATCCTGTCTCAAAAAACAATCAAATAGCAACAAGAAAAACCAACTTTTAAAAAAATGGATAGAATTTAGGGCCAAACTGACAAATGTATTATCACAGTGCAAGATCTCATGATAATTATCTCAGCCAAGTTAAGGAAACAGAACAAGCTCGAATTACTGGACATATTTAAAATTCATTCCAAACAATTAAAGAACATATGTTCCTCTCAAATTTACATGGAACAGCAAATACTAGATCTGAACCATAAAGAACATATCATGTATCAAAACTTGTGACATACAGCTAATATAAATTTCAAGGGAAATTTATAGCGTTTAAACTAAGCTTGTCCAACCTGTGGCCTGTGGTGTGGCTCAGGATGGCTTAAAATGCAGCCCAACACAAATTCGTAAACTTTCTTAAAATATTATGAGATTTTTTTTTTTTTGTGCAATTTTTTAAAAACTCATCAGCTAACATTAGTGTATTTTATGTGTGGCCCAAGACAATTCATCTTTTTCCAATGTAGCCCAGGGAAGTCAAAAGATTGGACACTCCTGCTTTACACCCTCATATTAGAAAAGAAAGCTGTGTTCCCTGTTTGTATAGTGGTGTGTAAATTAAAAAGAAAAGAAAAGAAAAGAAAAGACTGTGGTCAAAGGATACAAAATTTCAATTAGGAGTTATTGCTACAGTTAGTAGCAATATATTGTAGTCAGGTTACATCAGCAAGATGGCCCACTAGAAGTCTCTAGCATTCATCTCCCTCACAAAGACAATCAAAATAATGAATAAACAACTACATTTTAACAAAAATAAATGAGGGAGAGCATTGATGAGCACAGAAACTCAGGATGGCCACATAGAGAATAGAAGGAAGCATCCGGCCTCCACCACCCAATCCCCCAACTGGGAAGAGCTAGGAACCAAGAAGAACTCCCTGCAGCAAGGAGGGAAGCAAGAGGATTCCAGTAACTAACCCTACTAAGAGACCTCACCACTGAGGTTCCCTGCAGTCTTCACAGACACCAAGCCCAGCTGAGGAAGCTCTCTGGAATCCACACTGCTGTGCTGCCCCGTCAGAAGAAACCGACACTGTGTCCCAAGCACTGTAGTTTATGTAGCTACTGTGCTATGTCATCTTGGAATCAGAACTATGGCTGGAGTGTGTCTTGCTCCGGGGCTGAGCAGCCACAGTTCCCCTCTACCCCTGAGACTAAGCCAAGACTGAACCACCCTAGCAGTGGCCCTACATCCCCAAGTTGAGCTGTGAACAGCTGTTATACCCTCGTACAGGGGTAGGGGGAAGCAGAGATGGAGCCACCCCACCTATCCCTCCTATCACCCCCTCAGGCCAGAGCTGAAGCAGTATCCTGCCTCCCAGGGAAACAGTACCTTAGCTGCTCAGAGCAGTCATGCCTCTCCAATGCATAAGGTGAAGCAACTACCCACATTCCAGGAAATGATGCCTGGGCCTCCTGGAACGGTCATGCCCCTCAGGCTTAAGCTGAAGCAGCACATGGGGCCCTGGAGAACTGGTGCTGTGGCCAAGTTGAGCAGCTGCCCATCCCAGGGCTGAGCTGACATAGTATCCTGTGTCCTAGGGAAACAGAGCAGTGGTTGAGCTGAGACACTCTGCCCTACAGACCAAACTCCTCTAGTAGTCATCCTCCCTAGAGCTGGACTAGCCCCCTAGAGTCGGCTGCTAAGACACCCTTCTCCATACGGAGTGCAGTCATTGCTATGCTGTTCCCTACACCCCCAGGGCCTAAACAACAGCTGTACTCCATCTTTCTGGGGCACTTGCTGCTGTTGCTGCTGCTGCTGCTGCTGCTGCTGCTGCTGCTGCAACTGGCCTCACAGAGTCTGAGATACTGCCAAGTTCCACCATCCCAGGGACTATAGTTACTACTAAATGGTGCTTCATCCCCCGGGGACTCGAGTTACCACCGAGCCCTGCTGGCTCATGTTCCCAAACTGGAGCTGTACCCTGCTCCCAAACCTCCAGGGTACCCTCTCCATTCTCTTTAGGGTTGGGCCAGTTCTGTGCCCTGGCCCTCAGAGGTAGAATCACAGCTACAACCTGGCTCTCTGGGCCTGAGCTGCTAGAGGGTATCTGAGAGTCACAGATCCTAGCTCTGTGGTCTATCTACATCCAACTCTGCCACAGAGTGCTAACCTGTACCCCAAAACTCAGGTGCCATAATAGGTTTGTGAAACCCTGATATGGTCTGGATCTGTGTCCCCACCCAAATCTAATGTTCAATTGTAATCCCTAATGTTGGAGGTGGGGTCTGGTGGGAGGTGATTGGATCATGGTGGGGGTTTCTCATGGTTTAACGTCATCTGCCCAGAGCTCTCTTTGAGATAGTGAGATCTGGTTGTTTAAAAGTGTGTGGCACTTCCCCACTCTTTCTCTTCCTCCTGCTCCTGCTATGTGAAATGCTGGTTCCCCCTTTGCCTTCCACCATGATTGGAAGCTTCCTGAGGCCTCCCCAGAAGAAGAAGCCACAATGCTTCCTGTACAGCCTGTAGAACCATGAACCAATTAAACCTCTTTTCTTTATAAACTACTCAGTCTCAAGTATTTGTTTGTATCAGTGCAAGAACAGACTAATACAGACCCTGTGCCTAGCACCAGTACCTAGAACCCAGAGCTACTGTAGCTACTTGTAGACTGTGTCAGACCTCACACCTTGGTTAAGTCTTTCCTTTGGGGAGAAAATTAGGATAGGAGTACTCCAAAAGCCTTTGACACCAAGGACATTAACAACCTATGCTGCCACTGTCACTGCCACAAACTTCTACAGACTAGGTCACTGAGCACCCAGTTATTGCTGACGTTGAATGCAGCTGAAGAAGCTGCATGGAAACTATACCACTGCACCTATCTACAAACAGACACTACACCCTTCCTGACTGGCACGATAAAACCCAACTGCAGGTGAGAGTCTTTCTCTACAAAGTTACTCTAGAAAGTTCAGAAAAGGCAATTGTTCCACCAAATACACAGATATTGACACAGAAACACAAGGAAGTATGACGCTACCAAAGGAACATAATACAGCTGACCCCCAAACAACACAGGAATTGGGGTACCAACTGTTCACATGGTCAAAGATGCGTGTATAACTTTTGACTCTCCAAAGGCTTAACTACTAATATCTTACTATTGGCTGGAAGCCTTACCAATAACATAAAGAGTCAATTAACATATAGTTTTATGTTATATGTATTACATATGTATTATATGTACAGTATTATACACTGTATTCTTACAATAAAGTTAGCTAAATAAAAGTTTATTAAGAAAGTCATGGACAGGCGCAGTGGCTCACGCCTGTAATCACAGGATTTTGGGAGGCCGAGGCAGGCAGATCACCTAAGGTCAAGAGTTTGAGACCAGCCTGGTCAACATGGAGAAACCCCGTCTCTACTAAAAATATGAAATTAGCCAGGCGTGGTGGCACATGCCTGTAATCCCAGCTACTCAGGAAGCTGAGGCAGGAGAATCGCTTGAATCTGGGGGGCGGAGGTTGTGGTGAGCCGAGATTACACCATTGCGCTCCAGCCTGGGTGACAGAGGGAGACTCCATCTCAAAAAAAAGAAAAGAAAGAAAGTCATAAGGAAGAGAAAATGTATTTATTATTCATTAAGGGGAAGTGGATCATCATAAAGGTATTCATCCTCATCATATAAATGTAAGTTGAATAGGCTAAGGGAGAGGAAGAAGAGGAGGGGTCGGTCCCATTGTCTCAGGGGTGGTAGAGGCTGAAGAAAATCGGAGTACAGGACCTGTGCAGTTTAAACCTGTGTTGATCAAGGGACAATCAGTAACAAATTCCAATGATATCTAGTAACAAATTCCAAGGGAATCTAGTAACAAATTCCAATGATACGAAAGTCAGCGAGTTGCCAAAAATTTTTTAAAACAATGATCTTAAACTTAACAAGAAACAAGAAAATACAAATAGATAATTCAATGAAATCAGGAAAACAACTCACAATATGAACAAGAAATTCAACAAAGAGATATAAATAATAAAAAGAACAAAACAAATATCCTGCTGCTAAATAACTCAATGAATGAAATAAATACCATAGAAACCTTCAATAGCAGACGTGATCAAGTAGAGAGAATTTCTGAACTTGGACATAGGTCATTTGAAATTACCCAGAGAGAGAAAAGAAGGAAATAACGATGAAAATGAACAAAGAAAGTCTATAAGAATTATGGGATACCATTAAATACTGTAAAACACTGAATGAGGCCAGGTGTGGTGGCTCAGGCCTGTAATCCCAGCACTTTGGAAAGCTGAGGCAGGCCGACGACTTGGGGTCAGGAGTTGAGACCAGCCTGGCAAACATGGTGAAACTCTGTGTCTACTAAAAAAACAAAAATTAGGCAGGCATGGTGATGCACAACTATAATCCCAGGTATTCAGGAGGCTAAGGCATGAGAATCGCTTGAGTCCAGGAGGCAGAAGTTGGAATTAGCCGAGATCGAGCCACTGCACTCCAGTCTGGGCGACAGATTGAGTCCCTGTCTCAAAACAAAACAAAACCCCACACACATTGAATGAAATAAATTGGAGAATACACACAAAAAATGGAAAGACATCACATTTATGGACTGGAATAATTAATATTGTGAAAATGACCATATTACCAAAGGCAATCTACAGATTCACTGCAATCCTTAAAAAATACCAATGAGCTGGGTACAATGGCCCACACCTATGGTCCCAGCTACTCAGGAGGCTGAGGCAGGAGGATTGCTTGAGCCCAGGAGTCCAAGGCCAGTCTGGGCAATGCAGCAAGACCCTAACTCTTAAAAAACAAAACAGCAACAACAACAACAAAACCCTGAAATCCCAATGATAGTCTTCACAGAAATAGAAAAAAAAAAAACAAAAAAAAACCTTAAAATTTGTATGGAACCACAAAAGACCTTGACTAGCCAAAGCAATCCTAAGCAAAAAGAACAAAGCTGGAAGCATCACACTATCTGGCTTCAAAATATATTACAAAGCTATATAACCAAAACATCACAGTACTGGCATAAAAACAGACACACCAATGGTAGAGAATAGAAAACAAAACAAAACAAAAAATCTACGCACTTACAGCCAACTGATTTTCAACACAGGCACCAAGAATATTCACTGGGGAAGAGACAGTCTCTTTGATAAAAGGTCCGGGGAAAACTGGATATCTGTATGTAGTAAAATGAAAGTAGACCCCTAGCTCTCACCATGTATAAAAACCAACTAAAAATGGATTAAAGACTTAAATGTCGACACCTGGAACTATAAAACTACTAGAAGAAAACACAGGAGTAACACTTCAGGACATTGGTCTAGGCAAAGATTTTATGGCTAAGACCTCAAAAGCAAAAATAGACAAATGGATTTGTATCAAAGTAAAAAGCTTTTGTACAGCAAACTAAATAAGCAACACAGTGAAGAGACAACCTGCAGAGTGGAAGAAAATATTTGCAAACTATTCAACAAGGGATTAATAAATAAATAATTTCATTTAAAAATGGACAAATGAGCTGAACAGACATCTCTCAAAAGAAGATATACAGGTCGGCATGGTGGCTCACACCTGTAATCCTCGCATTTTGGGAAGCTGAGGCTGGAGGACTGCCTGAGGCCAGGAGTTTGATACCAGCCTAGACAATATGGTGAAACCTGTCTCTAGAAAAACACAAAAAAATTAACCGGGGGTGGTGGCATGGACCTGTGGTCCTAGCTGCTCACACCTAAGCCTGGGAGACTGAGGCTGCAGTGAGCCGAGATTGAGTCGCTGCACTCCAGCCTGGGCGATAGAATGAGACCCTGTCTCATGAAGAAGACATACAAATGGTCAACGGGTATATATATATTTTTAAAAATCTCTAAGAATCAGGTAAATACAAATCAAAATCACAATGAGCTATCATCTCACCTTGGCTAGAATTGCTATTATCAAAAAGAAAAAATAACAAATGCTGGCAAGGATTTGGAGAAAAGGGAACTCATACATTGTTGGTGTAAATTAGTATAGCCATATGAAAAACAGTATAGAGATTACTCAAAAAACTAAAAATAGACTACCATATGATCCAGCAATTCCACTAATGGGTAAATATCCAAAGGAAAGGAAATCAGTAAGTCAAGGAGAAAGCTGCACTCCCATGTTTATTACATCATTATCCCACAATGGTCAAGATAGGGAATCAACCTAAGTGTCCATAAACAGATAAACTGATAAAGAAAATGTGGTATATATACACAGTAGAATACTATTTAGCTATAAAAAAGAATGAAATTCTGTCATTCACAGCAACATAGATGGGCTTAGAGGACATTATGTTTGAGAAATAAGCCAGGCACAGAAAGACAAATACTGCATGTTCTCACTCATGTGGAAAGTTAAAAGGTTGATTTCATAGAAGTAGGGAGTAGAATAGTGGTTACTAGAGGTGGGGAAGGGTAGGGGAGGGAAGGGAATAGCCAAATGCTGGTTAATGGAAGGGCACCTTGTCAATGAAGGGGGCAAACTTGTTGAGGGTCCTGATCTGCAATTTCTCCTAAGTGCATACAGCCTGGATGTTGGTGCGCACATTCAGCTTAAGGGGACTTGGCAGGCTCTGGGTCATTGTGGCACCTGTGATGCTCCCCATACCACCAGCCCTGGCATAGCCTCCCCTGAGACCCACGCCAGTGTCCAGGCCACCTCGGAAGCTGCTGCTATTGCCCATCCAGGAGAAGCTCTAGGAGTTGATGCAGACACCTGGCCCACTCTTGTATAAGCAGCTGCCAAGGGCCTAGGGACCAGAGGTGGATACCTTGTAGGACTTCTGGGTCACCCTGATAGATATGGTGGAGGACAGAGTCGAGGCAAGCAGGCTGAACTGGACAGATTTAAGACGGAGCTGAGAAGCTATTTCTAGGTGGGAGTCAATTGCTTTTTGACAAATATATCAATACATCAAGAGAAAAAAGACACTTTTAAACTAATGGTGCTAAAACAACTAAATAGCCATATGCAAAACAATAAACCTTGACCCTTATCTCACACCAGATAGAAAATCAACTTGAAATGGATCACAGACTATCAAATGATAAAACTTCTAGAAGAAAACACAGGAGAAAAATCTTTGTACCCTTGGACTTGGCAATGATATATTAAACATGAAACAAACGGCACAAAATATAAAAGAAAAAAGTCTACAAATTGGACTTTGTCAAAATTTAAAATGTGTTCTCATTACAGACAGGAAAAAATATTTGCAAAACATATACCCGACAAAGGCCTTATATCCAAACTCTAAAAAACTTTTACAACTCAATAAGACAACTCAACTAAAAAAATTGGCAAGATGTTTGAACATACAGCTTCACTAAAGAAGATATATAGCTAGCAAGTAAGCACACAAAAAGACGATCAGCATTAGTCATTAGGGAAACAAAAATTAAAATCACATTAGATTTAAGTCATTAATCCATCTTGAGTCGATTTTCATATAAGGTGAAAGATGAGGATCCAGTTTCATTCTCTTACATGTGGCTAGTCAATTATCCCAGCACTATCTGTTGAATAGGGTGTCATTTCACCACTTGAAGGTTTTGTTTGCTTTGTCAAAAATCAGCTACCTGTACGTATTTGGTTTTATTTCTGGGTTCTCTATTCTGTTCCACTGGTCTATATACCTATTTTTATACCAGTACCATACCGTTTTGGTGAGTACAGCCTTATAGTATAATTTGAAATCAGGTAATGTAATGCCTCCAGATTTGTTCTTTTTGCTTTGTCTTGCTTTGGCTATGCAGGCTCTTTCTTTAGTTCCATATGAATTTTAGGATTTTTTTCCTAATTCTATGAAGAATGATGGTGGTATTTTGATGGGAATTGCACTGAATTTCTAAACTGCTTTTGGCAGTATGGTCTTTTTCACAATACTGATTCTACCCATCCACGAACATGGATATGTTTCCATTTGTATATGTTGTCTATGATTTCTTTCAGCAGTGTTTTGTAGTTTTCCTTGCAGAGGTGTTTTACCTCCTTGGTTAGGTATATTCCTAAGTATTCTACTTTTTTTGCAGCTATTGTAACAGGGGTTGAGTTCTTGATTTCATTCTCAGCTTGGCTGCTGTTGGTGTAAAGGAGAGCTACTATATAAAATTAATTATGTACATTAATTTTGTATCCAGAAACTTTGCTGAATTCTTTATTTTTTGAGATGGAGTTTCACTCTTTTGCCCAGGCTGGAGTGCAACGGCCATGATCTCGACTCATGGCAACCTCTGCCTCCCAGGTTCGTGATTCTCCTGCCTCAGCCTCCTGAGTAGCTGGGATTACAGGCATGCCCTACCACACCTGGCTAATTTTGTATTTTTAGTAGAGACGGGGTTTCACCATGTTGGTCAGGCTGGTCTCGAACTCTTGACCTCAGGTGATCTGCCCACCTCAGCCTCCCAAAGTGTTGGGATTACAGGCGTGAGCCACCTCACCTGGCCTTCTTTGCTGAATTCTTTGATCAGTCCTAGGAGCTTTCTGGAGGAGTCTTTAGGGTTTTCTTGGTAAACAATCATATCATCCGCAAACGGTGACAGTTTGACTTCCTCTTTACCAACTGGGATGCTCTTTTATTTCTTTTTTCTTTTTTGAGACAGAGTCTCACTCTGTCACCCAGGCTGGAGTGCAGTGGTACAAACTTAATCTCAGCTCACTGCAATTTTCACCCACCGGGTTCGAGTGATTCTCATGCCTCAGCCTCCCAAGTAGCTAGGATTACAGGAGCCTGCCACCACAACCAGCTAATTTTTTTGTAATATTAGAAGAGACGAGGTTTCGACATATTGACCAGGCTTGTCTTGAACTCTGGACCTGAGGTGATCCACCCACCCTGGCTTCCCAAAGTGCTCGGATTAAAGGCGTGAGCCACAGCAACTAGCCTAGATGCTCTTTATTTCTTTCTCTTGTCTGACTGCTCTGGCTAGTAGGATATCCAGTACTATGTTAAAGATGAGTGATGAGAGTGGGTATCCTTTTCTTGGTCCAGGCCAGGCATGGTAGCTCACGCCTGTAATCCCACCACTTTGGCAGGCTGGGGCAGGCAGGTCACTTGAGTCCAGGAGTTCAAGACCAACCTGAGTGACATAGTGAGACCCCCCCATCTCTACAAAAAATTTTTAAAAAATTAGCTGGTTGTGGTGGCATGTGTCTGTGCCAGCTACTCAGGAAGCTGAGGTGGGGGGATTGCCTGAGCCCAGGAGGTTGAGGCTGCAGTGAGCCATGATCATGACAGGGCAAGACCCTGTCTCAAAAGATTAAAAATTTCTTAAGGGCTGGGAGTGGTGGCTAATCTATGTAATCCTAGCACTTTGGGAAGCCAAGGTGGGAAAATGGCTTGAAGCAAGAGTTTGAGATCAGCCTGGGCAATATAATGAGATTCTGTCTCTATTAAAAAAAAATAAAAATCAGCCATGCATGGTGGTGTGTGCCTATAGTCCCTATAGCTTCTTGGGAAGCTGAGGTGGGAGGATTGGTTGAGCTCAGGAGTTTGAGGCTACAGTGAGCCATAATTTTGCCACTGCACTCCAGGCTAGGTGACAGAGTGAGACCCCATCTCAGGAAAAACACAATTTTCAACAAATTTTTAAGTTTTATTGTTTATGTCATTAAAACAAATATATGTTAATGTAGCAACATCAGAAAGTTAAAGTCACTTATAATTTTACAGAAATCACTGCCATTAACATTTCTGCATATTATTCCAGATTTTTTCTAAGCATATGTATTTATAAACAGATATTCATTCAATAAATGAATTATTACTCTATACCTACGTGACAAATACTGTTTTCTGTGCTGGAGATACAAGGATGAGCAAGACACTTAAAGTCTCTATGTATAAAATTTATATTCTGTGTATTTTATAACTATTCTGAATTTTTAAAATCCAGTTTATTTCATGATATCACAGAGGAAGTGAACATTTTAAGTGAACTCATGTTTGCTAATTAACTAACACAATTATGGAAAATGCAAAAGAAACTGACCTGAATATAGAGATTTAATTTAATATAAAGCTGTCTGATGGCAAGGTAATAGAAATTTCTTCAATGTACTGAAGTGTTCACATAGATCTAAAATTTTCTGGAATTAAAGAATTTTGGGCCAGGTGCAATGGCTTACTCTTGTAATCCCAGCACTTTGGAAGGCCGAGGCAGGCGGATCACAAGGTCAGGAGGTCGAGACCATCGTCGCTAACATGGTGAAACCCTGTCTCCACCAAAAATACAAAAAATGAGCCGGGCATGGGGGCACGCACCGGTAGTCCCAGCTACTTGCGAGGCTGAGGTGGGAGAACAGCCTGAACCTGGGAGATGGAGGTTGCAGTGAGCCGAGATCACGCCACTGCACTCCAGCCTGGACAACAGAGCGAGATTGAAAAAAAAAAAAAGAACTTTGGAAAATTCAGCTTAGATCACTAACAGGTAACAAAATTATACTTTTCTACTGATACTATAAAAGAGTAGGACATACGAAATTTCAAATCTCAATTAAATAAAACAAGAGTTTCATGAACTTGGTTCAAAGTAGAGGTATTCAGACTAAATGAAAAGTGTATTGGACAGAATGAAGCTGGTGACATTATTTGCCACTGCAAATTTCCCTAATATTCAAAACAATCATAGCCCCTCGAAGAATTCTAGAACATTTTTGTAGCAACAAAGGCACACTTTCAGGAGACAGCTCTAGATTTATCTAAATAAGAATAAATTTTTGTGACTATATTTACAGTATAAACCTCAGAAAGCATCTGTGTCAAAATGGGGAACAACAGACCACTGGATTCTACTTGAGGTTGGAAGGTGAGAGGAGGATGAGGATCAAAAAACTACCCATTAAGTACTATGCTCACTATCTGAGTGACAAAATAATCGGTACATCACACCCCAACAACATGCAATTTACCCGTGTACCAAACCTGCACGCATACTCCCTGAACTTAAAAGCTGGAAAGAAAAAACAACAAAGAAAGTGTCCTGTATAATGAGACGTATGTCCTATCAGCATGAATATTTAACTGTTAAAAAGAAAAAGTAATCAAGCTTACTGTGAATTAAAGCCAATAAAATAATTTGAATATGCAAATTTCTATAAAAGACACTGAATCAATAATTGATAACCTTCAAAAATAGAAAGCAATAGGCCCAGATGTTTTACTGGTGAATTTTACCAAACATTTAAAGAAGAAATATGCATGCTACAGATAACATCTTAAAGAAAACAGAAGCAGAGGGAACATTTCCTGACTCATCCTACAAGACCAGTATTACCCTAATACCAAAACCAGATAAAGATTTTTTTTTCTTTTTCTTTTTCTTTTTTTCTGAGACAGGGTTTTGTATTGTTTTGTCTTGCACAGGCTGGAGCGCAGTGGTGCAATCTTGGCTCACTGCCGCCTCTGCCTCCCGAGTTCAAGCGATCCTCTCTTCTCAGACTCCCGAGTAGCTGGGATTACAGGCGCACACCACAACACCTGGCTAATTTTGTATTTTTAGTAGAGATGGGGTTTCAACATGTTGGCTAGGCTGGTCTTGAATTCCTGACCTCAGGTGATCCACCTGCCTAGGCTTCCCAAAGTGCTGGGATTACAAGCGTGAGCCACCACGCCTGGCAAGATATTTTTAAAAAGGAAAACTATAGAATAATATCTCTTATGACATAAATACAAAAATCTTCAATAAAATATTAGCAAATCAAGTCTAAAAATGTACCAAAAAATCATACACTACAACCAAGTAGGATTTATTACAGGTACACAGGGCTCGTTCAATACGTGAAAATAAATTAATGTAATCCATCACATAAAAAGGCATTAGAATTACATTAGGCATCACATCAACAGAAACTGTATGATCATATCAACAGACACAGAAAAAGCAGGCCAGGCCTGGTGGCTCACACTTGTAATCCCAACACTTTGGGAGGCTGAGGTGGGATCACTTGAGGCCACGAGTTAGAGACTAGCCTGGGCAGTACAGTAAGACTCTGCCTCTATTTATTTAATTAAAAAAAAAAAAAAAAGGAAAAGGCATTTGATGAAATCCAACACCAATCATGATAAAAACTCTCAACAAACTAGGTAAAGGGGTGACTGTTAATTTGATAAAGCACAACTAAAAAAAACCTACAGCTAGCATCATACTTAATGGTGAAAAACTAGATACTTTTCCCCTAAGATTGGGAACAATGTGAAGATGGCCCCTCTCACCACTCCTATTCAACATACTATTGAAAGTCCTAGTAAAGCAATAAAACAAACAAACAAAAAAACTAAAAAAATAAAAGATATACAGACTGGGAAGAAGATATAAAACTATCTTTATATGCAGATGACATAACTGTCTTTGTAGAAAATCCCAAAGGACAAAAAACAAAAACAAAAACAAAAACCTCCTGGAACTAATAAACAATTCTACCAAGGTATCAAGGTTGCAGGATAAAAGGTTCATACACAAAAGTCAATCACTTTCCTGTATCCCAGCAATGAATGATTAATTAGAGTTTGAAATTTAAAAGCATTATACCAGCCAGGCCCAGGGGCTTATGCCTGAAATTCCAGCATTTTGGGAGGCCAAGGTGGACAGATTACTTGAGCCAAGGAGTTTGAGACCAGCTTGGGCAACATGGCAAAACCCTGTCTCTACTAAAAATACAAAAATTAGCTGGGTGTGGTGGCATATGCATGTAGTCCCAGCTACTTGGGAGGCTGAGGTGGGAGGATTGCTTGAGCCCAGGAGGTGGAGGTTGTAGTGAGGTGAGATCACATCACTGCACTCCAGCCTGGGTGACAGAGTGAGACCCCATCTCAAAAAAACAAAACAAGACAAAACCCAGCACTATTTATGTTAGCACCAGAGAGAGACAGAGAGAAAGAGAGAGAGAGAGATACTTAGATATGAATCTAATAAAATAAGCAAAGGAAACATATGAGGAAAACTATAAAATTCTGATGAAAAATATCAAATATCTAAATAAATGGAGAGAGAGTCCATGTTCATAGACCAGGAGGCTCAATATTTTTAAGACATCAATTTTTCCTAACTTGATCTATACATTCAATAAAATCCCAAACAAAATACAGCAAGTCACTCCAGGCTGGGTGACAAAGCAAGACAAAGACCTTGTCTCTAAAAATGGGAAAAAGAAAACAGCAAGTTATATTGTGCATATCAAAAAACTGATTTAAAGTTTATGTGAAAAGGCAAAAGACCTAAGTGAATAACCAGTACAATACTGAAGAACAAAGTTGGAGAACTAATGCAACCCAATTTCAAGACCTGACTTACTGTAAACCTATGATAATCTATTCAAGACAACATGATACTGGAGGGGCATGGTGGCTCATGCCTGTAATCTCAGAACTTTGGAAGGCCGAGGCAGGTGGATCACCTGAGGTCAGGATTCTGAGACCAGCCTGGTCAACATGGTGAAACCCTATCTCTCCTAAAAATACAAAAATTAGCTGGGCGTGGTTGTGCACGCCTGTAGTCCCAGATACTTGGGAGGCTGAGGCATGGGAACTGCTTGAACCCAGGATGCAGAGGTTGCAGTGAGCCAAGATCACGTCACTGCACTCCAGCCTGGGCAACAGTGCAAGACTCCATCTCAAAGAAAAAAAAAAAAGACAACATGATACTGTCAAAACAAAAACAGACAAACAAAAGAACAGGCCAATAGATTAAAAGAACAGAATAAAGAGACTAGGTATAGATCTGCACAGTCAACTGATCTTTAACAAAATAATAAAAGCAATTCAGTCGAGAAAGGATAGTCTTTTCAACAAATGGTGCTGGAATAATGGACATCTACATGCAAAAAAATGAATGTACACACAAACCTTACACCCTTAAAAAATTAACTCAAAAAGAATCATATAGGCCAGGCACGGTGGCTCTCACGCCTGTAATCCCAGCACTTTGGGAGGCTGAGGCAGGCAGATCACAAGGTCAGGAGATCGAGACCATCCTGGCTAACAGTGAAGCCCCATCTCTACTAAAATACAAGAAAAAATTAGCCAGGCATGGTGGCAGGAGCCTGTAGTCCCAGCTACTCAGGAGGCTGAGGCAGGAGAATGGTGTGAACCTGGGAGGCGGAGCTTGCAGTGAGCCGAGATTGCGTCATTGCAGTCCAGCCTGAGACAGAGCAAGACTCCGTCTCAAAAAAAAAAAAAGAAAAAGAATCATGTAACTAAATGTAAAACACAAACTATACAATTCCTAGTAGATAACAGAGGAGAAAACCTAGATGATTTTGGGTATGGCAATGACTTTTGAAATACAACACTAATTTTAACGAAGTCCAGTTTATTATTTCTTTCATGGATCATGTCTTTAACATTGTATTTTTAAAACTTCTCTCAGCTCGGCGCAGAGACTCATGCCTGTAATCCCAGCACTTTGGGAGGCCGAGGTAGGTGGATCACCTGAAGTCAGGAGTTCGAGACCAACCTGGTCACAATGGTGAAACCCTGTCTCTACTAAAAATACAAAAAGTAGCTGGGCGTGGTGGCACACACCTGTAATCCCAGCTACTCGGGAGGCTGAGGCAGGAGAATCAGTTGAACCCAGGAGATGGAGGTTGCAGTGAGCCGAGACTGCACCACTGCACTCCAGCCTGGGCGACAAGAGTAAAACTCTGTCTCAAAAAATAAAAATAAAAAACTTCTGCTCTCTGGAAAAGACAATGTCAAATGAATGAGAAGATGAACTACAAACTGGGAGAAAATATTTGCAAAATACATTCTGATAAAGGCTTTGTATCCCAAATATAAAAATAAC
>NW_012116266.1:5963043-5964217 GCF_000951035.1 Colobus angolensis palliatus
CCCGCCTCAGCATCCCAAAGTGCTGGAATTACAGGTGTGAGCCATTGAGCCCAGCCATACAAAGAACTTTTAAAACTCAACAATAAGAGCCCAGTTTTAAAAATGTTGAAAAGATACACTTCACCAAAGAAGGCAAAGATGGTAAATGAACATATGAAAACATGCTTAACATCATATGTCATAGGAGAATTGCAAATGAAATGAAAACTTAGGTATCACAAACACCTATTAGAATACCTAAAATAAAACAACTGACGATACGATATCAAATGCTGACAAGGATGCAGAACAGCAGGAACTCTCATTTGTTGTTGCTGGGAATGGAAAATGGTATAGCCACTTTAGGAGGTAGTTTGGCAGTTTCTTACAAAGCTAAAACATAGGCTTACCATACAACCTAGAAAGTGCACTACTACGTATTTACCCAATGGAGCTGGAAATTTATATCCCACAAAAATGTGTACATAAGGCCAAGGCAGGAGGATTGCTTGAGTTCAAGAACAGACTGGGCAACCCGCACAAAGAAAAAAACAAATTCCAGTTATCTAACTGATACAATCAAAACTTCTCTGGACTTAGTGTGAGATTCTAAATATACTTTTCTCTATACTGTCTTTGAAAAACATCGCTTTTTCTATACTGTCTTTGAAAAACATTGAAAAAACTTTTTTTGTACTGTCTTTGAAAAACATTGAAAAACTTTTACATTTTTAGATGACTAAAAAGCTCTATTTCAACATTATTGTCTAACTTTTAAAATCCACAAATATCTCATAAATATAGTAGACAAAGAGCATGGGAGCTAGATACAGTGGCTCACGCCTGTAATTCTGGTGGTTTGGGAGGCCAAGGCAGGAAGATCACTTGAGGGGAGGAGTTCATGACCAGCCTGGGCAACAAAGCAAGACTATGTCTCTACAAAAACCAAAAAAATTTAGCCAGGTGTGATGTCTTGTGCCTGCAGTCCTAGATACTTACTCAGAGGGCTGAGGTGAGAGGATCACTTGAGCCCAGGAGTTCAAGGCTGCAGTGAGCTCTGATCACACCACTGCACTCCAGCCTGGGTGACAGAGTAAGACCCTCTCAAAACAAAACAAAAGAACATGGGATCGGCTGGGCGCAGTGGCTCATGCCTGTAATCCCAACACTTTGGTAGGCTGAGGCGAGCAGATCA
>NW_012116266.1:5964673-5965162 GCF_000951035.1 Colobus angolensis palliatus
TTTGGGACAGAGTTTCGCTCTGCTGCCCAGGCTGGAGTACAGTGGCACGATCTTGGCTCGCTGCAACTTTCGCCTCCCAGGTTCAAGTGATTCTCGTGCCTCAGCCATCTGAGTAGGTGGGATTACAGGCATGCGCCACCATGCCCAGTTAATTTTTTTATTTTTACTACAGAACGAGTTTCACCACATTGGCCAGGCTGGTCTGGAATTCCTGGCCTTGAGTGATCTGCTCGCCTTAGCTTCCCAAAGTGCTGAGATTACAGGTGTGAGCCACTACACCTGGCTTAATTTTCTAAAGTAAACTGAATATTCCCTGTCTAAACATGATGACATCAAGATAAAAAAAAATTTCTTAATATTTCTGAGAGCTCTTTGACTTTTAAAATATAAGCACTATTGGGGCCGGGCGCGGTGGCTCAAGCCTGTAATCCCAGCACTTTGGGAGGCCGAGACGGGCGGATCACGAGGTCAGGAGATCGAGACCATCCT
>NW_012116266.1:5965612-5969099 GCF_000951035.1 Colobus angolensis palliatus
ATATATATAAGCACTATTATGATAGATCAATTAAGATTATGAATTTAATTGTCATAGTTACAAAATAAAATGTATTGAATTTCAACTATCCTAAATAATTATTAGCTAGAATCATCAACAATCACTCTACTGTTCTGTGATATAGGACCTATTATTATCACCACTTTATAGAAAAAGAAGATGAGGTTCATTGCTCAAAATTATAAGGTTATCATTTATTGAGCATTTACCATAGTAAGGTACTACGCTAAGAGTTTTACCTATATAATTTTATTCAACCCTTTCAATGACGCTGTGATTCAGTTACTTGTTCCAATGTACATATAGGATAGGTGAATAAGTAACTTTCCCAAGATTACAAATATGCTGAGTGGCTAAGCAAAAACTCAAACCTACATGTGTTTATTTCAAAGCCCGTACTCTATTATTACAATAGGAACTTTTTCAAGGCAATAAACAAAGCTCCCTTCCGCCTTTATTAGTCAAAAATCCATAGCTTTAAATCTTTTTCTGGATAGGTTAACAAATTAAAGATGTTAAAAGAAATTATTTGTTCCTTTTTGTTTGCAACTTTTGCTGGTTGAAATTTAATTAGAAGCAGTACCCTAACATACAAAAAGCTCTATCTCTGACACCATCCAAAAACTAGAGCTGTAACTATGCAGGCATTGTAGCCACTCTGAAAAAACATTAGGTAGAACAGATTGAGAAGTGGAGTTTAGGAAGAAGTTGTAAAAGTGCCAATAGCTTAGGGGTAAGAATTCCAAATATTACCAGTTTCCTGACAGGTACTCTGATCCCACTGCAAGTTACCCTTTACTAGCCTAATTTTTTTTTTTTTTACTTTATTTACTTTTGCTCACTCATTCTGAAATTTCATCAGTAAAATTTTCATTGACATCAATAAGCCCTTTTTCTTAAAAAGCAAAAACCTCTGGAGAGAACATCAGCTATTAACACATTTGTATAAATTTATGTAAGGATAGATTTCTTCCTTTAAAATGAGTTAAAAAGAGCTACCCTGAGGGAGTGAAAAGCTTTACTTGGAAGTGAGAAAGCAAGTACAGGTGAGACTCAAAGAACTTAGAGGGATTCAGCGGGCCTGCACAGAATGCTGCAGTGAAGACTGAGGGAAGTGTGACTGCCTTAGGTAAGTACACTAGTTAAGGGGTGGTGAGTATGTTGACAGAAAGACTGCCAAACACAAACCACCTATTGCAGAATTTTGCCCATATTGGGATTTTGCCAATGGAATAAAAATAACTGTATTTTCTACTGCCTTCTGGGAATGAAAATCTATGGGTTAAAGAAGCTTTTTGTGGTTATACTGAGAAAATATTAAAATAGTTTCTATACAGAAAAGTGGGTTTTAATATGACAATTGACCTAAGCTATTGTTGAAATGGAGACTAAAAGTACATTTTAAAGTTACAGACACACTTTAAAAAAATAATCTGGATGCAGTAAAAAGTATTACCTCTTCCTTCCTTTCTTCCATCAATTTGCTTTATCTTCTTTAATCCTGACAACTGCAGAGTGACTTAAAACAGCTGATTTTCCCAGCTATCCTGAATGCCAGTACATGCTATAAATTTTTATCCCTAACTGCCAATTAACTCCGTCAAAGTAAACTTTTTTCTTTGTTTGAGACAGAGTCTTGCTCTGTCGCCCAAGCTGGAGTGCAGTGGCACAATCTCAGCTCACTGCAAGCTCCACCTCCCACGTTCACGCCAATTCTCCTGCCTCAGCCTCCAGAGTAGCTGGGACTACAGGTGCCCACCACCATGCCTGGCTAATTTTTTTTGTATGAGGGTTTCACGCTGTTAGCCAGGATGGTCTTGATCTCCTGACCTCGTGATCCGCCCGCCTCAGCCTCCCAAAGTGCTGGGATTACAGGCGTGAGCCACCATGCCCGGCCCTGTCAAAGTAAAGTTTTTAAGAATGAAGATATTAATATTAAATCACTAGGTATAAAATGTTCTTTCCGAAGATGGCCGAATAGGAACAGCTCCAGCCTCCAGCTCACAGTGCGAGCGACACAGAAGATGGGTGATTTCCGCATTTTCAACAGAGGTACTGGGTTCATTTCACTGGGGAGTGCCAGACAATCAGTGCTGGTCAGCTGGTACAGCCGAACCAGCGAGAGCTGAAGCAGGGCGAGGCATTGCCTCACCTGGGAAGCACAAGGGGGAAGGGAATGCCTTTTCCCAGCCAAGGGAAACTGAGACACACAACACCTGGAAAATCGGGTAACTCCCACCCTAATACTGCACTTTACCAAGGGACTTAGCAAACGGCACACCAGGAGATTATATCCCACACCTGGCCCAGAGGGTCCAACATCCACGGAGCCTCCCTCATTGCTAGCACAGCAGTCTGAGATCTAACTGCAAGGCAGCAGCAAGGTTAGGGGAGGGGCGCCCGCCACTGCTGAGGCTTAAGTAGGTAAACAAAGCCACCAGGAAGCTCGAACTGGGTGGAGCCCACCGCAGCTCAAGGAGGCCTGCCTGTCTCTGTAGACTCCACCTCTGGGGAGAGGGCATAGCTAAACAAAAAGCAGCAGAAATCTCGGCAGAGGTAAATGACCCTGTCTGACAGCTTTGAAGAGAGCAGTGGGTTTCCCAGCACAGAGGCTGAGATCTGAGAACGGACAGACTGCATGCTCAAGTGGGTCCCTGACCCCTGAGTAGCCTAACTGGGAGACATACCCCACTAGGTGCAGACCGACACCTCACACCTCACACCTCACACAGCTGGGCACATCTCTGAAACGAAGTTTCCAGAGCAAGAATCAGACAACAACACTACTGTTCAGCAATATTCTATCTTCTGCAGCCTCCGCTGCTGATACCCAGGCAAACAGCATCTGGAGTGGTCCTCAAGCAAACTCCAACAGACCTGCAGCTGAGGGTCCTGACTGTTAGAAGGAAAACTAACAAACAGAAAGGACACCCACGCCAAAACCCCATCAGTACGTCACCATCATCAAAGACCAAAGGAAGATAAAACCACAAAGACGGGGAAAAAGCAGGGTAGAAAAGCTGGAAATTCAAAAAATCAGAGTGCATCTCTCCCTCCAAAGGAATTCAGTTCATCGCCAGCAACTGATCAAAGTTGGACGGAGAATGACTTTGACGAGTTGAGAGAAGAAGGCTTCGGTCAATCAAACTTCTCAGAGCTAAAGGAGGAATTACGTACCCAGCGCAAAGAAACCCAAAATCTTGAAAAAAGAATGGAAGAACGGATAACTAGAATAATCAATGCAGAGAAGGCCATAAACGAACTGATAAGAGATAAAAACCATGACACGAGAATTATGTGACAAATGCACAAGCTTCAGTAACCGACTCAATCAACTGGAAGAAAGAGTATCAATGACTGAAGATCAAATGAATGAAATGAAGCGAGAAGAGAAGTGTAAAGAAAAAAGAGGAAATTGAAATGAAGCGAGAAGAGAAGTGTAAAGAAAAAAGAGGAAAATGAAATG
>NW_012116266.1:5973539-5975910 GCF_000951035.1 Colobus angolensis palliatus
AGTTGATGGGTGCAGCACACCAACATGGCACACGTATACATATATAACAAACCTGCACGTTGTGCACATGTACCCTAGAACTTAAAGTATAATAAAAAAAAGTTTTTTCCAACTGATAAACATAAATTGAACAAAATATCTTATACAAAAGGTAATTTGACTTTTTAAATATGTAATAGACAATAGTTAACTTTTTAAAATAAAGTTGCTACTTTCAATTAGTTAAAAAACATTACCTTCAGATAGTGGGTCAGGTTTAAATTCCAGGCCTCAAGCATTCTACTACCCCCAGAAATGTCCTTTCTTGTCCACTGAAGTTCTTTCTTTGGGGGCACTGAATCATGATAACTGTAGCTTCATTTATGTGAAAGCTTTAATTGGGTCTTCACAGCAGCATTTTCTGTGTAATGAGAAGGTATTTAATGTATATTTTATTTTTCCACACATAAAGAAATGCATTAGATTTTGTTATGAAGGTTTTATTTTAAAATAACCATTATCAGCCTGGTGTGGTAGAACCATCAATTGACTCAGTTGAAAAGAACTAAAGACAAGGACTGACTTTACAGATAACTGCATGTATCTTGGGACAGATGACAATCTCTCTGTGCCTGTTTCCTTGTCTAAAATGAGGGATTTGGAATATTTAAATTCTCACATATTATAACTACCACTGAAACAAAGATGTCTAGCAAATTACATTTTCATCATGAAAATATTTACTATTACAGCATCTTTTGGAGCCACAAGAAGCTTGAAAATAAAAGCTCTTTTCCCTATGCCCTACCTCCCAAACCCTAGAATTGACTGGTTTATTTCTTAAGGAAGAAGTACTACAATTAGATAAAGAGAGCAGAAAAGAAAAAAGAAAATATTAAATATGGAGCCTAAAGTTAATGATTGGATTTCAGAAAACACACTAAAGCATTACATTTTGCTGGCAAATTGTTTTCTAGAATGTTTTGTAATCACATTTAAAAAGTGGATTTTATCTTATACCAAAAGTAAAGATTGGAAAGCATCTGTAAAATTAGTAGCTCAGTGTTTTTATTTTAGGAAGAAAAGGCTTTTTGTTGTTTTTATACAGTGAATGTATGGCAGAGGGGTAGAGATGATTCAGGTTGTTGTCTTATCTCTTTCAAGGACCATACTTGGAACATTGCTGTTGTGATCTTATTCAACAGCAATTCTATCAGTTCAAAATTTTGGAGGTAATTTCTTATGTGTAATATACGAAAAAAAAAAAAAAGGTCTTAACATCCAATCATGTCGTTGAGTATCCTTCACAGACTTCTGGGTATTAAAACATTATTGTTAAAACCAGTAATCTGAGAATAAATCCCCAAACAGGATAATTAAAGAGAAAGCAGCTTGAAGTTGAGTTTAATTCCAGATATCTTGGTTAAGATCCTAAGATGTGAAACATCTTTAAATCTATTCATTATCAGCGCCAGATCTTAACTACATTAAAAAACATTGCTCGGCTGGGTGCCAGTAGCTCACACCTGTAATCCCAGCACTTTGAGAGGCCAAGGTGGGCAGATCACGAAGTCAAGAGATGGAGACCATCCTGGCCAACATGGGGAAACCCCATCTCTACTAAAAATACAAAAAAAAATTAGCTAGGTGTGGTGGTGCGTGCCTGTAGTCCTAGATACTAGGGAGGCTGAGGCAGGAAAATTGCTTGAACCTGGGAGGCGCAGGT
This sequence comes from Colobus angolensis palliatus, assembly GCF_000951035.1. NCBI lineage: Eukaryota > Metazoa > Chordata > Mammalia > Primates > Cercopithecidae > Colobus > Colobus angolensis. The sequence continues at coordinate 5,975,245 of NW_012116266.1, forward strand.
TACAGGGAGCCAAGATCGCACCACTACACTCCAGCCTGGCGACAGAGCGAGACTCTGTTTCAAAAATCAATCAATAAATAAACAAATATTGCTCAAAAGTACTTTAGAAAATAAAATTTACCTCATCTTTTAGAGGTAGGTAAATGACATTCCTTTTATAGTAGGTACAAAATTACTACGAATTGGTGACAAAAATGAAATCAAGACTAATTCACAAATATTTTAATAGGATAATTTATTTTTAAAGGATCCGTTTTTAAAGTTATGCTAAACATCGAAATTTTAAATGTATGCCAATATAGATAAACAACCTACATTAATTTTTAAATTTTCTACTGGATGCAGTGGCTTATGCCTGCAATCCCAGCACTTTGGGAGGCTAAGGTGGGTGGATCTTGAGGTCAGGAGTTGGGAGGCCAGCCTGGCGAACATAGTGAAATCCCATCTCTACTTAAAAAAAAACAACAAAAAACAGGCCAGGTGTGGTGGCTCATGCCTGTAATCCCAGCACTTTGGGAGGCCGATCAGATGGATCAGAAGGTCAGGAGATCGAGACCATCCTGGCCACATGATGAAACCCTGTGTCTACTAAAAATACAAAAATTAGCTGGGTGTGGTTGCGTGTGCCTGTAATCCCAGCTACTTGGAAGGCTGAGGCAGGAGAAT
>NW_012116266.1:5976445-5987572 GCF_000951035.1 Colobus angolensis palliatus
AAAAAAAAAAAAAAAAGCACTTTTTAATTTTCAGGGAAAAAAAATCTAAGGCTGGTGTTCACAATGTCAATTTTATTTATGGTTTGTTCTCCCTATAAGCTTCCCTGTAATCCATTTCTACCCATTTTTTGCTTTGCACAAACTTCTTTTTACCTCTTTGCTCTTTGAGAGATTTTTTTTTCTTTTTTGAAATCGAGTTTTGCTCTTTTCGCCCAGGCTGGAGTGAAATGGCGCTATCTTTGCTCACTGCAAACTCCACCTCCCGGGTTCAAGCGATTCTCCTGCCTCAGTCTCCCGAGTAGCTCGGATTATAGGCAGCCGCCACCATGCCTGGCTAATTTTTGTATTTTTAGTAGAGACGGGGTTTCACCATGTGGGCCGGGCTGGTCTTGAACTCCTGACCTCAGCTGATCTGCCTGCCTCAGCCTCCCAACGTCCTGGAATTAGGCTGCTCTTTGAGAGCTTTACAAATTTATTTAATCCTTACAATGACTCTGAGGTAGATCTTTTTTGTCTCTGTTTGTAGACAGGAAAACTGGAACTGACAAGAAACTTGCTTAAGATCAGAGTGCATTAGGTTTGGATTCATAACCAAACTGGAAAAAAAGAAAAACACAAAAAACAATTAGGACTCCAAAGCCCTACAGAGTCTTTAGTACCCTACCATACTGTGGCATTATATGGACATAAAACTAAGAGAAATGTATTTTCCAAACTGTGGTTCTCCAGATAACAAGGTGTCTCCATGAAGACCATATAGTAAATATATCTCATAAATAATGATTACCAACCAAAAGCTTGCAATTAATGTTCCAAGTAAAGAAAAAGACTCAAAGTAAAAGCATCAGCTATCCCAGGTACTGCTTGGAGGCAACACCAAACATGACACATAAATCATTGTTGAAAAAAACTGTAAAACATAATGCTGGTTATTTACTTATATTGAATGCTAAAACTAATCTTTCCTTAACTAAAGGTCTCCATCAAATGAAAAATGTATTTTAGTCAAGTCAGGACTTCTGTTTTGCAAACTGAAAGTCTTACACTATTAAGCATATATTCAGGTTATTTTCCTGATCTTAATTTTCAATTCAAATTAAGATCAAACTATATTGACTCTGTCAGGTACTATATATTCTCATTTTGATAAATTTCAAATTAATGATAAAAAATGAATTAACCTGCTGATCAATTATATTTTATATATATTTTAACCAATGATATATTATAAGTACAGATTCAATGGCAAGATTTCATTAAGAAAGCGTTTGAAGCTTCAGGTGCCCACGACTTATTTAATGTGTAAATCCTCACCACTACAATAACCACATAGTTAAACGACCATCACTTCCATTAGCAAGCCCAAGCCTAATAAGTGATCTCCTGGACTTCAGCACAGAGGTTTTCTAATTTTATTCCTCCACTCAATGTGGCTATTCTCCCTTACCCATTCACGCTGGCAAAGCTTCTAGTTAAACTGGAATTGGTAACTATTATGATAATAATTTAACATATACTGAGTGCTTCCCATGCCGCAGTTAATTCTTACACTTGATAAAAGTGTGGCACAGAAAGGTTAATCAAGTAGCAGAGGCAGGATTTGAACCCAGGAATTCTGGTTCCAGGGCCCGCATTCCGAGCTACAAAGGTGAGTAAACTGAAGAGTCCTACTTTTATTGTCATTGCTCTCTAATAAAAATTATTTTTTTCTTCCAATTGTTTAAATCTCTTATCATTCTCTATTCAAATATTAGGAGTTCATTTAACTATTAGGCGTCTACCTTACAGTACATCTTTAAACAACGTAAAAAAGGAAAGCTTTAGTTGTCTTCACCTGCACACATACCGCTCTGCCCACAAATTTTGCAATCCAGTTCTGCCTGATTCTAAACTGCTTGTCTCTTGAAGCGAATGCCTTAAAAAGTGACATTGGGATCAGGATAGTTATCTCCATCCATCCTCCCTCAGAAACACAACTATATTATTCTTGGGAATATTGAGAACAAGACATAGGCCTTTGGGTAACTTCAGGACAAAAAAGGCAAAAAGTCGGGGAGAAGGTGTGGGAGGATGATTTTCCCCTTCTAAACATAAGGTATAAAAGGGCTCAGAAAAAGAACCCTAAAAAGCAAGGTGCGGGTAGGCGTGAGGGACCACACTCCCCCTAAAGGGTCTCGCTCCTTCTCCGCGGCGATGGCGCATCCTTGGGCTCAGCAACCCTCAAGACACCTAACCTCCTCCTTCTCCAGCCTGTCCCTCTGGGGCCTGCGAGCCCTGTCCCAGGCCGGGGGTCGGAAGCCCTGCCATGTAGGACCCCGAAAAGGCTCCCAGGCTTGGCGCGGAGGGCACCGCCAGTGACCGGCTACGGCTGGGGGCGGGGGCCGGCAGTTGCTCGGAGCTTCAGCGGGTCAGGAGGTGACGGGAGGAGGAGGAGGCAGGAGGAAGAAAGGGGGGGTTGGGAGGTAGCGTCTGGTAGGTCTGCGCAGACAGCGCTGCCAAACCTCTGACTCCTCCAGTCCTGCCGCCGCCGATAGCCCCACAAGGCGAGATGGGAAGTCCGCCGGAGCAAAGGGGAGAAAATTCAAAACGAGTCTACTCAACCTCGTCTTGGCTCCGAGGCCCCGCCATGGAGACCAGCATAATGCGCAGGCGCACCCCACCGGGAACGCGCAGCGCAGTCCCACGAGAGTAAGACCACTGTCGGCCACCGTCGACCGTTTCCTCTCCCATTGGTTCTTTTTTTCGTATTTCCGCCTCTTTCCTCTCTCTAAAACCCGCAGTTAGAGGCGAGACTTAGGAAAAACGTCTGCCGAGTGAAACTCTGGTTGACAATATGTATGAGGAAAAAAAAAAAAACTGGCAAAGCGTTAGTCAAGAAAAACTGAAGACAGAGGAAATTTGATATCTGGCTGGAATCTGGAGGATTTAATGCAAATAAGATATTTTGAGGGCAGCGTGGCAGTAAAAGACTACAATTCCCAGTGGTCACAGCGTTTGAGAAGCTATGCTTTCTGAGACTTGTAGTAACTAGGAGCTGTGTTTGAACTACTCAGGCTCAGGACAGCCTCTTGAAAAAAAATTTTTTATTAATAAAGCGGATTTCAGTGAGATATTTTTCCTAATCGATAACAGGCCCACATGTATGGGAAGAATTCTAACAATGATTAAAGGGACATGCTACCTTTAAGAATATGCTTTTCTAATCGATGACTCCTAAATCTAGGAGTAGGTAGTCGATGTTTGTGGTCTGGCCGTTTGTAGAAGGGCAGCCTCGTGCTTTCTACGGAGGAGACCGGAGGAGAGAAAGCAGAGTCCAGGCTTAGACTGCAGCTCCTCGCTTACTTATGCAGTCTAGTTTTGAGCTGCCTCTTTGTAGTCCTACAAGACAGGAGCTCCCTGTTGTGGATCTGCTAACCGACGTTTCCGTGGACAAGTCGTGTGTGTACTCGCCATGGCTCAGCTCCAAACACGTTTCTACACTGATAACAAGAAGTAAGTAAGCGTTCCACCCTTCGCTCCCTTCCCCAGTTCCTTTCCGACCACCCCTTTGGTATGACCTTGCGGATCCCTGGTTGTTTCTGCTGTCATCCCCACCCTTTTTTCTGAGATTACCTCCTTTCTAACGGGCTTCGCAGATTCTATATAATTTGAATTGTGAGTGTGGAGGAGACTGAAGGGCTTCAGGTTTGCTTTCTCAATGAAACATTTTATATGTGTAATTTAAAATGAACAGTGGGCCTTGTCGTTATAGGGTGTCTGCTAGTGGTAGTTCACAGTTTTTGAAAACACGTCTTTTTTTTTTTTTTAAGTAGGTGATAGAAGATGCTTTTCTAAACCAGGTTAGAAAGTGGAGCTCTGACCATGGGGTTATGGTAGAGTTGGTTTTTGATAAGTATGAAGTCGATTTAGTTACTGATTTATTTTTATATATACATGTATATACTATAAATATATACTTTATCATGTATTTATGTATAAGTCGCATTAATATATAAACGTAAACATTTACCATTTTTATATATCTATATAGGTATATAAACATTTTAACCAGTGGTTTCAAGGTCTATTAGCACTCATTCGAAAACTAATTATATGCTGCCTTGTGGTATATTTTGCATTGTTAGTTTTCTTTGTGTTTGCCTGGTCTCTTCCAACTATATTGGAAGTCTCTTGAGGGCAGGGACTATATATTAAGCTTCTTAGATTGGCTGAGTCAACAAAAAATGTCACATTTTTCAGTGAAAATGATAATACATATTTGTTGTGTTAATAAGCTAAAGTTAGCCATAAACTAGGAGACTCCCACCTGAGTTATACCTGTGGTTTTGTTTGTAGCTTTATGAGGGGAGCTAGTAAATAATCTTCTCTCCTCTTGTATTGTTGCTGAAAGTATACGTAAATCGTATCATCAATGCACCTGAATAGATGTACTTATATACAGAGCCTTAATACTTCTCTAGGAATGTGGTGATGCATTAACATAACCACTGTGTATTTTAATTGAAAGTAGGTTTTTTTGTTTTTCTTAAAATAACATTTTTTGAAATATTTGGGGCTTTGTTTGTTTTGGTTTTTTTGGAGACAGAGTCTCTGTTGCCCAGGCTGGACTGCAGTGGAGGGATCTTGGCTCACTGCAACCTCCATCTCCCGGGCTCAAACAGTCTTCCCACCTCAGCCTCCCGAGTAGCTGGAATTACAGGCATGTACCACCAAGCCTGGCTAATTTTTGTGTTTTTAGTAGAGCCAGGAATTTGCATTGATGGCCATGCTGGTCTCGAACTCCTGGCCTCAAGCGATCCGCCCACCTCGGTCTCCCAAACACCTGGAATTACAGGCATGACCCACTGCGTCCAGCCTTGAGATAATTGTTGATTGACATGAAGTTGTAAGAGATAATAGGCCACAGTGCTTTAACCCCTGAAATGAATGGATACATGTCATATGTATGTTTGAATTTAGGCCCTCCAAAAGGTTAAAAAACGTAGAAATTAAAATTCTTTGCAGGGCGCTGTGGCTCATGTCTGTAATCCCAGCAGTTTGGGAGGCCGAGGAAGGCAAATTGCTTATCTCAGAAGTTTGAGACTAGCCTAAGCAACATGGTGAATCAGGAGTTTGAGACCAGCCTGAGCAACATGGTGAAACCCTGTCTCTACCAAAACTACAAAAACTTAGCCAGGCATGGTGGTGCCTACCTGTGGTCTCAGCTACTTAAGAGGCTGAGGTGGGAGGATCGCTTGAGCCTAAGAGGCAGAGGTTGCAGTGAGCCAGGATCAGTTCAACTGTACTCCAGCCTGGCGAACATAGTGAGACTCTGTCTCAAAAAAATAAATAAATAAATAAAATTCTTGCTTTTTCTTTTTGCTTAATATTTTGGTCAGTAAAATGGTGTGGTGGGGGGCTAATTGTCACACACACAAGAATATACATATATGTGAATTATATACATAAATGTATAGCTATAGCCTTATTGCTTAAAGTGTGTTTTGAGGATCATCAGCACCATATTTGCAGAGTTGTGCAACCATCGCCACAGTCAATTTTAGAACATTTTTCATCATCCTTGAGCTGTTTATTAAATAATACCCCCAACTCTAGGCAACCACTGATCTGCTTTCTAGCTCTGTAACTTTATCTCTTCTGGACATTTTGTATAAATGGAATTATATAGTGATCTTTTGTGACGGGCTTCTTTCACTTACTATGATTTTTAAAAAATGGTGTAACTATGTCATAGTATATGTTGGCACTTCATTCCTTTTTATGGCCAAATAATAGGCCATTAAATGGATGTACCATGTTTTTCCATTCATCAGCTGGTGGGCATTTAGGTTGTTTATACCTTTTATCTATTATGAATAGTTGTTATGTGAACACCCATGTACAGGTTTTCGTGTGGATGTATGTTTTCATTTCTCTTGCATATATCCTTAGAAGTGGAGTTTTTGGGTCAGATGTAATTCCATGTTTGACTTTTTGAGGAACTGCCAGACTGTTTTTCAAACCAACTGCACCATTTTACATTACTGCCAGCAATAATCAGGGTTCCAGTTGCTCCCTATTTTCACTGACACTTGTTATTAGCTGTCTTTTTAATTATAGCACCCTAGTGGATGTGAAATTATATTTCCTTGTGTTTGATTGGCATTTCCCAGATGACTAGTGATGAGCGTTTTCATGTCCCTATTTGGCCATTTAAAAAATTGTGTTGTCTTTTTATTATTGAGTTGTAAGTGTGCTTAATATAGTTTAGATACAAGTTCCTTATCAGACACATGATTTGCTAATATTTTCTCACAGTCTGTCTTATAAGAGTCTCCTAATCTGCCTCCTGTCATGCGTTCCTCTATTTCAGTGTCCACTGTGCAGCCAGAAAGATCTAACTAAATAAAATCTGATATTTCTAATTTGCACTGCTATGATAGTTCTTCATTGCCCGCAAAAAAGAAGTGAAAATGATTTCACATGATATTTGAAGCACTCCATGTGTATCTCTTTAGCCTTTGGTCACTTTAGAGCAAAATCAGACTTTCTGGAAATGGCTGGTTGGGCAGTTTAACAACTCCTAGCTATTGTTTTGATGTTCTCCCTGCTTTCCTGCACACTGCTTCTTCCAGCCTACCCTTCCCTCACCTGGCAAAAACTCACTTCTCTTTTGAGACAGGGTCTTTCTGTGTCACCCAGGCTGGAGTGCAGTGCAGTGGTGTGATCTCAGCTCACCACAACCTCCACCTCCTGGGCTCAGGCAGTCCTCCCATCTCAGCCTCCCAAGTAGCTGGGACTACAGGCACATGACACCACGCCTGGCTAATCACTTTTCTAAATGTAGCTTAACAGTTATCTTTTTTGTGCATCCCTTCAGGGCCTGCTCCCCTGCCCTCCTTTTCTCTGGTTAAAATGACCTGTGATGTCTTTGTTCTGTTTATACATGTCACCTAATGACATTGTTCTTATATGACTTCATTATATTTGATTACCAGACTTCAACCTCTTCTTAGAACAGAGATCATGTTTTAATTCATTTTTGTTTACAACATGTAGCAAAATGTCTGGAATTTATTTACCCAATAAATGTATGTTGAATTCGTAAAAGCATGTTTGTTCAAATATCTGTAGACTTTATCTTGACATATCATTTCCTTTTTATAGATATGCTGTAGATGATGTTCCCTTCTCAATCCCTGCTGCCTCTGAAATTGCTGACCTTAGTAACATCATCAATAAACTACTAAAGGACAGAAATGGTGGGTATATATGCTTAGGAGAGGACGCAATGCCATTGATTACTCTAAAATGCATTACGTTTTTAGTTCCTTTTTTGGCCTATGATACTGTATGAATTTTGTAATGGTAAAATTTGTAAGTTATAAAGTACAGGTTCTTCTGCTGGATAATACTGTAAATACTGCTTTGAAAGAAAAGTTTTCAGAAAAAAATGTTTCTGTTTAACCTGTTTTTAAGGCAATGTGGATATATGGTGGTTGTAGTTAAGGAATAAAGATTTTGGTATAAAGTTGTAATATAGAGGTAATCAAGACTTTGATTATTCTACAGAGGACTGAGTTATGTAGGCATAAAGCAAGCGTTTTAGTGCTTAGGCCCCACCTGCTAGTGAAGCACAAAGCAAAATGACAATATCAGTATTTGAGTGTTTAGTGTAATATCAAAATGCCAGTATGAATACCAGTATTTTATTTTTTGTGTCCAGAATTCATTTAAAAAAAGGTATAACAAAACACGCAAGAATATAAAACATTTAAAAGATACAAATATTAAATATATACTGTGGTACTAATATATTTGCCCATTAAGTTAATATGAACAATGTATGTAAAAATATAAATGAAATCAGATTGGCTATGAGTTAATAATTGTTGAATTTTGTAATCCCAGCACTTTGGGAGGCTGAGGCGGGTAGGTCACAGGGTCAGGAGTTTGAGATCAGCCTGACCAACATGGTGAAACCCCGTCTCAACCTAAAAATACAAAAATCATCTGGGCATGGTGGCACATGCCTGTAATCCCAGCTACTCGAGAGGCTGAGGCAGGAGAATTGCTTGAACCCGGGAGTCAGAGGTTGCAGTGAGCCAAGATCGTGCCATTGCACTCCAGCCTGGGTGACAGAGGGAATCTCAAAAAAAAAAAAAAGAAAGAAAAAATTGTTAAAGTTTGTATTATTTTCTGTATCTCATTGTCGTTTTGATTGATATTTCTGAATTTTTCCATAGGTATTAAATTTTCTATAATATTTTTTAAAAAGTAAAGAAATATTGCGTAAAATAGAGAAAATTTAAACATGAAACATTAAGCAATTCTCCTGCCTCAGCCTCCAGAGTAGCTGAGATTACAGGTGCCCGCTACCACGCCTGGCTAATTTTTTGTATTTTTAGTAGAAGTGGGGTTTTACCATGTTGGCAAGGCTGGTCTCGAACTCCTGACCTCAGATGATCCACCCTCCTGGGCCTCCCAAAGTGCTGGGATTACATGTGTGAGCCACCATGCTAGCCAGAGGCAAGTGTATTTTTATGCAGACGTTTCCAATGCTGCAGAGCTCTTCTGACTCTACCCTAGTTGGAGGAATGGGGAGGTAAGAGTTATACGCTAATGTGTAGTATTTTCCCCATCTTCGTCTTCAAATAATCACATAAGTTTTTTGTGAAATTTGAGATGATGTTTTCAAGCAACTTTATTGGCTTGGGGTGGGGGAGGAGGGGACAGGGTCTGCAATATTTTTATTGCTAGCAAGTTACCATTCAGTATTCAATATTCAAGTATATTTACATAGCATTTCCTGTTGATTCTTGTCTTTATTTTCATCATGAATATATAGAGATTCCGATGCATAGTTACCTTTATAAATTTCAAAACTGTTATGTAGTCCATGTCCATTTATTGAAAAAGTCTTTGAACTAAAATAAGAAATATTCTTTTTAATTTTTGTAGGTACATGGTAGGTGTATCTATTTATGGGGTACATTACATATTTTGATACAGGCATATAAGGTGTAATAATCACGTCAGGGTAAATGAGGTATCCATTACCTCAAGCATTTATCCTTTGTGTTACAAACAATCCAGTTATACTCTTTGTTATTTTTAAATGTATAATTAAATTATTGACTATGGTCACCCAGTTGTGCTGTCAAATACTAGATCTTATTTATTCTTTTCAATTTTTTGTACCCATTAACCATCCATTCCCACTTGCCTCTCATTTCCCCCACTACCGTTCTCAGCGTCTGGTAACTATCCTTCTACTCTGTATCTCCATGAGTTCAATTGTTTTAATTTTTAGCTCCCACAAATAAGTGAGAATATGCAAAGTTTGTTTTCTGTGCCTGGCCTATATCACTGAACATAATGACCTCCAGTTCTACCCATGTTGCTGCAAATGACAGGATTTCATTCTTTTTTATGGCTGAATAGTACTCCATTATGTAGAAGTACTAATATCCTGATTTCTTTACCTTTGAGTATATACCTAGCAGTGCTATTGCTGGATCATATGGTAGCTCTATTTTTAGTTTTTTCAAGAATCTCCAAACTGTTCTCCATAGTGGTTGTACTAATTTTTAGTACAACCACTATTTTTAGTACCCCACGAAGGTTTATGAGGGGTCCCTTTTCTCCATATCCTCACCAGCATTTGTTATTGCCTGACTTTTAGATAAAAGCCATTTTGGCCAGGCACGGTGGCTCACACCTGTAATCCCAGCACTTTGGGAGGCTGAGGTGAGTGGATCACAAAGTCATGAATTCAAGACCAGCCTGGCCAACATGGTGAAACCCCATCTCTACTAAAAATTCAAAAATTAGCTGGGTGTGGTGGCAGGTGCCTGTAATCCCAGCTACTCGGGAGGCTGAGGCAGGAGAATTGCTTGAACCCGGGAGGCAGAGGTGCAGTGAACCGAGCTCATGCCACTGCACTCCAGCCTGGGTGACAGAGCAGGACTCTATCTTGTGGGGGGAGGGGGGAAGCCATTTTAACTGGGGTGAAATGATATCTCATTGTAGTTTTGATTTATATTTCACAGATGATCAATGATGGTGAGCACCTTTTCATATGCCTGTTTGCCATTTGAATGTTTTCTTTTGAGAAATGTATGTTCAAACCTTTTGCCCAACTTTTAATCAGATTATTACAGTTTTTCCTACAGAGTTTTTTGAGCTCCTTATGTATTCTGGTTACTAATTCCTTGTCAGATGGGTAGTTGGCAAATAATTACTCCCATTCTGTGGGTTGTCTCTTCACTTTGTTAATTGTTTCCTTTGCTGTGCTTTTTAACCTGAGGGGGATCCCATTTGTCCTTTTCTGCTTTGATTGCCTGTGCTTGTGTGGTATTACTCAAGAAATTTTTGCCCACACCACTGTCCTGGGGAGTTTCCCCAATGTTTTATTGTATTAGTTTCATAGTTTGAGGTCTTAGAAATATTTAAGTCTTTAATACCTTTTATTCTGATTTTTGTATATGGCAAGAGATAGGGGTCTAGTTTCATTTTTTTTGCATATGGATACCTAGTTTTCCCAGCACCGTTATTGAAGAGACTGTTCCCCAGTGTAGGTTTGAATTCACTGTAGATGTGTGGATTTGTTTTGGCTTCTGTATTCTGTTCCATTGGTGTATGTGTCTGTTTTTATGCCAGTACCATGCTGTTTTGGTTACTATAGGTCTGTAGTATAATTTGAAGTCAGGTAATGTGATTCCTCCAGGTGTGTTCTTTTTGCTTAAGATAGCTTTGGCTATTCTGGGTCCTTTGTGGTTCCATGTAAATTTTAGGATTTTTTTTTTTTTTTCTGTGAAGTATGTCATTGGTATTTTGATAAGGATTGCATTGAATCTGTAGGTTGCTTTGGGTACTATGGACATCTTAACAATGTTAATTCTTCCAATCCACCATCCTGGAATATCTTTCCATTTTTTTGTGTCCTCTTCAATTTCTTTTTTTCTTTTTCTTTTCTTTTCTTTTTCTTTTTTTTTTTTTTTTTTTTGAGACGGAGTTTCACTCTTGTTGCCTAGGTTGGAGTGTAATCACATAATCTCAGCTCACTGCAACCTCCACCTCCCGGGTTCAAGTGATTCTCCTGCCTCAGCCTCCTGAGTAGCTGGGATTACAGGTGCCTGCCACCAC
>NW_012116266.1:5988637-5990300 GCF_000951035.1 Colobus angolensis palliatus
TCGCCCGGCTAGTTTTTTGTATTTTTTAGTAGAGACAGGGTTTCACCGTGTCAGCCAGGATGGTCTCGATCTGCTGACCTCGTAATCCGCCCGTCTCGGCCTCCCAAAGTTCTGGGATTACAGGCTTGAGCCACCGCGCCCGGCCTATACCCAGTTTTTTGAGGGCTTTTATCATGAAAGGATGTTGGATTTTATCAAGTGCTTTTTCAGCATCAATTGAAATGATCTTATGCTTTTTGTACTTCATTCTGTTGATATGATATATATATTAGGGTTCTTTAGAGGGACAGGACTAATAGAATAGATGTATATATGAAAGGGTTTGCTTTTTTGTTTGTTTGTTTGTTTGTTTCTTTGTTTTGAGACAAAGTCTCGCTCTGTCACCAGGCTAGGGTGCAATGGCACGATCTCGGCTCACTGCAACCTCTGCCTCCCAGGTTCAAGCAATTCTCCTGCTTCAGCCTCCCGAGTAGCTGGGAGTACAGGTGCGTGCCACCAAACCCGGCTGGCTAATTTTTGTATTTTTAGTAGAGACTGGGTTTCACCATGCTGGCCAGGCTGGTCTTGAACTTCTGACCTCATGAGGCTGCCCACCTTGGCCTTCCAAAATACTGGGATTATAGGCGTGAAACACTGCGCCCAGCCGAAAGGGAGTTTATCAAGGAGTATTGACTCACACAATCAGAAGGTGAAGTCCCACAATAGGCTGTCTGCAAGCTGAGGAGCAAGGAAGCCAGTCCCAGTCCCAAAACTTCAAAAGTAGGGAAGCCAGCAGTACAGCCTTCAGTCTGTGGCTGAAGACCCGAGAGTCCCTGGCAAACCACTGGTCCAAGAATCCAAAAGTTGAAGAACTTGGAGTCCAATGTTTGAGGGCGGGAAGCATCCAGCACAGGAGTAAGATAAAGGCCTGAAGACTCATCCAGTCTAGTCATTCCACATTCCTCTGCCTCCTTTTATCCTAGCCATGCCGTCAGCTGATTAGATGGTACCTACCCAGATTGAGGGTAGGTCTGCCTCTCCCATTCCACTGACTCAAATGTTCATCTCCTTTGGCATCACCCTCACAGACACATGCAGGAACAATACTTGCATCCTTCAATCCAATGAAGTTGACACTCAGTGATAACCATCACAGTGTATTACATTGATTTGTGTATGTTGAACTATTCTTGCATCCCTGGGATAAATCTTACTTGATCATGATGATCTTTTTAATGTGTTGTTGAATTTGGTTTGCAAGTATTTTGTTGAGGAAAGAATTATTCCTGTAAGAGAAGTGCTGCAATTCCAGTATGTTACCCAAATAGTTGCTTATTTTTCTAAACATATAGACTGAACATTATTCCTTTTGTATAGACTGTTACCATATTGCAACTCCAAAAGAAATAATGAATATAAGTACAGTAGTGATTCTCAGTAGCTGTTAATCGCGATAATTAGATAAAAGACAGACAAGGAGCATTATGGTGGATGGAATCAGACTGATATAGTCTGAGCTCTAAGATGGGTCTTAATATCTTAAAAAGAGACACTATCATTGGGAGGCCGAGGTGGGTGGATCACCTGAGGTCCGGAGTTTGAGACCAGACTGACCAACATGGAGAAATCCTGTCTCTACTAAAAATACAAAATCAGCTGGGCATGGTGGCACATGCCTGTAATC
>NW_012116266.1:5990786-5991751 GCF_000951035.1 Colobus angolensis palliatus
GCCCTATAAAATTATTCTAAAAAAAAAAAAAAAAAAAAAAACCTGAAATCTAGCCAGGCATTTACCATTTACCTCTGACTAGTTTATAGGATATTTGTGTGATAAAGAAACATGTTAAAGGACACGTTGGAGATGGAGTCAACAAAACCCAGAATGTATGAAATGTAACAAAACAGATGACCCACTTTCATCAACAAATACATGGCAAGGAGAAAAAGAAGGAGGAACTGTTAAAGATTAAAAGAAACATTAATCAAATATAATGTATGGATTATGGATGCTGATTTTTGAAAGCTCACTGTAAAAGAACTTTGACTTTGATATTAGAAGGAATGATTGTTACATTTTAAAATATTGTGACTAATTTTTTAAGTCCTTATATTTTAGAGATACATACTAAAGTATTTACAGATGAAATGATGTAATTTCTGAGATTTGCTTCAAAATAAACCAGCCGGGGAATGGAGGGAGGAATATAGATGATGTTCCATTAGTTGGTAGATATCAAAATGGGCAATAGTGATGGGATTCATTGTTATTTCTACTTTCAGATATGTTTGAAATAATAAAAGTTTTTTAAACCAAAATACACCAACAACAATAAAAAGACATTATACTAACAGAACAAAGTATTTCTGATCTTAAAAATTACAGAGAAACTCAGAGGCCACACTGGGATAATCGGTACCTGTTTGTTTTGGGAGTTCTCATATACCTCTGCCAGTTTTACTTCAGATATTAAGAACAATAATTTTGTTATATATTTTCCTCAGAGTTCCACAAACATGTGGAGTTTGATTTCCTTATTAAGGGCCAATTTCTGCGAATGCCCTTGATCAAACACATGGAACTGGAGAACATCTCATCAGTAAGTTCAAATACTTGACTTCTGTATTTCACTTAAGGCATTATTGGCTTAAACTCCTTTTAAAATCACACTGAATCTATCTTTAGTAGCAACGATT
>NW_012116266.1:5998211-5998928 GCF_000951035.1 Colobus angolensis palliatus
TAAGTTTCACAAGGCCATTAATATTTCTTCCTTTTAAATTTTTTATTAGGAGACAGGTCTTGCTTTGTTGCCTGGGCTGGACTTGAACTCCTAGGCTCAAGCAGTCCTCCTGCCCCAGATTTCCTAATGTTAATAGGTAGGACTACAGGTGTGAGCCACCATGCCAAGCTATTAATTCCTAATAATCACTCTTAGCTTACTGTTAGGTCAAATAAAGTTCTTGACTTTCTAAATGGCTCCAAATTTGCTGACTTATGAAGGGGACTAATATGAAGGATATGAAGGAGATGTATTAAATTGGGGTTCTTTATCTTCATAATGTAGTATTTTAAAACTGTACCATCTGACTTGTTACTGGTTTCTCTTGTGACTAGGAAGAAGTTGTGGAAATAGAATACGTGGAGAAGTATACTGCACCCCAGCCAGAGCAATGCATGTTCCATGATGACTGGATCAGTTCAATTAAAGGGGCAGAGGAATGGTATTGCCAGATTAATGCTCTTCTCTTTTTTCATTTACCTCCTTCAGTCTTTTTAAATCCATATATAAATATTTTTCTGTGATTTACTGTTATTTGTAAATTAATTTTGTGATCTCTGTATCAGTGGCCATGCCAAAAAGAAAGATCTTTGCACTCAGTGTCTTCAAGAAGAAACAGGTGGTCGGGTGTGGTGGCTCACACCTGTAATCCCAACACTTTGGGAGGCCGAGGCGGGT
>NW_012116266.1:6000658-6001719 GCF_000951035.1 Colobus angolensis palliatus
ATGTAATAGTAACAATTACTGTTGTCTTTTTTTTTTTTTTTTTTTTTTAAACAGTGTCTCCTTCTGTTGCCCAGGCTGGTTTAAAACTCCTGGGCTCAAGCAGTCCTACTGCCTCAGCCTCCTGAATAGATGGGATTTCTCTACGCCCATCTATGTTTGTCTTCTGAATAAGTCATGTATCTTAGAGCATTTAATTTATTTGGTTCGATTATGTTGCTTTTAAGACCAAGGATATAGTTTGTTTCATAGAGGAAAAAAGTAACCTTTATAGCCATAGATCTCCTGGCCTAATACCATAAAGATGCATGGCATGCTTTTTTAGGGCTAGAAAGAACAGACTGTACTCAAGAAAGAAGGTACAGAAATCTCAGGGCAAATACTCACTGGCCTTGCGTTTGGGAAAACACCTCAAGAGTAGATTATAGTAGGAGCTTGCTTCTTTCAAAGAACATCTCCCTGGAGTTACTACATAAAGTTATGTTTCTACTAGTTTTAGTTTAAATGGTTTTCACTGGTTGAGTACAAAGTACTTCAGGTTGACAGCCAGGTGCGTGGCTCATGCCTGTAATCACAGCACTTCGGGAGCCTAAGGCAGATGGACCACTTGAGATCGGAAGTTTGAGACCAGCCTGGCCAACATATTGAAACCTGTCTCTACTAAAAATATAAAAAATTAGTCGCGTATGGTGGTCCATGCCCGGAGTCCCAGTTATTCAGGAGGCTGAGGCAGGAGAATCACTTGAACCCAGGAGGCAGAGGTTGCAGTGAGCTGAGATCACGCCACTGCCCTGCAGCCTGGGTAACAGAGCAAGACTCTGTCTCAAAAAAAAAAAAAAAAAAGAGCACTACAGGTTGGATATTCCTTATCTGGAAATGTTTGGTACCAGAAGTGTTTTGGATTTAGGATTTTTTTTTGGGGGGTGGGTTTTGCAGTATTAACATATACATAGTGAAATGTCTTAGGGATGTGATCCAAGTCTAAACATGAAATTCATTTATGTTTCATATATAGCTTATACATCTAGCCTGAAAGTAATTTTATATTATGTATATATAATATA
>NW_012116266.1:6010754-6017025 GCF_000951035.1 Colobus angolensis palliatus
TTTTTTGAGGCAGAGTCTTTGTCGCCCAGACTAGAGTGCAGTGGCTCAATCTCAACTCACTGCAACTTCCACCTCCCAGGTTCAAGCAGTTCTCCTGCCTCAGCCTCCTGAGTGGCTGGGATTACAGGCACCTGCCCCCACACCCACCTAATTTTTGTATTTTTACTAGAGACAGGGTTTTGCCATGTTGGCCAGGCTGATCTCAAACCCCTGACCTCAAGTGATCTGCCTGTCTTGGCCTCCCAAAGTGCCAGTATTAGAGGCGCGAGCCACCGCACCCAGCCATCATCTTCTATTTTTAAAGAATCTTTTCTTTATACCCCATCAGCCTTTTAAAACCTGGCCATATGAGTTATCTTTTTAACATCTTTTTCAATAACAACAAAAAAATTTAGTTCTTCAGTTTCAGAACATGATGTATTCTAAATGGTGTACTGATTTGTTTCTTATTCTTGTGTTCTCCTTTCTTCAGATAGTTTGTCCTGCTTATTATTGAGTGCCTCTATGGATCAGACTATTCTCTTATGGGAGTGGAATGTAGAGAGAAACAAAGTGAAAGCCCTACACTGCTGTAGAGGTCATGCTGGAAGTGTAGATTCTATAGCTGTTGATGGCTCAGGAACTAAAGTAAGTAGCTGGAATGTAATTAGTACTCTGTTAAATTAGTATTGGAGCTTGTTCCTAAATATTTTTTTCTACATATATTCATTGTGTTGGCCTAGTTTCCTAACAATCGGTGACAAAAGATAGGATTTCAAAGCAAGAGTAAATACTCATACAATAGGAGATAATCACTTGCTCAGTTTGAATATCCCTGGTTTAGAACCTTATATAAACTTCAGAAATTTTAGGAAATGAGGTATGGGCTGGGCATGGTGGCTCATGCCTGTAATCCCAGCACTTTGGGAGGCTGAGGCGGACAGATCACCTGATGTCACCCGAGGTCAGGATGGTTCCAGACCAGCCTGACCCACATGGAGAAACCCTATCTCTACTAAAAAAAAAAAAATAAAAAATAAGCTGGGCATAGTGG
This sequence comes from Colobus angolensis palliatus, assembly GCF_000951035.1. NCBI lineage: Eukaryota > Metazoa > Chordata > Mammalia > Primates > Cercopithecidae > Colobus > Colobus angolensis. The sequence continues at coordinate 6,011,788 of NW_012116266.1, forward strand.
CACATGCCTGTAATCCCAGCTACTCGGGAGGCTGAGGTAGGAAAATCACTTGAACCTGGGAGGCCAGGTTGCCGTGAGCTGAGATTGCGCCATTGCACTCCATCCTGGGCAACAAGAGTGAAACTCAGTCTCAAAAAAAAAAAAAAAAAGAGAAAAGAAATGAAGTAAACAAGCCATTCATTTATGTAACTTTCTTATCTCATAGTAATTGACTTATTTCCAGTCCATATCAGCTATTCTTAAGTGCTGTCATCAACTGAAAATGCCTCATTGATCATCTGAGCGTTAGCATACACTAAAGTTAGTGCTAGTAGAGTTTTACTATAGTACCAATCTACTCTTTATCATGATAAAATGATAAAAGTTAGTTAAAAGGTAACAAAACTGAGGGCAATACCATATTGATTTCTTAATATGAAGGGTTATAAATCCACTTACAATTTGAAAGTTTCTGGGCCGGGCGCGGTGGCTCAAGCCTGTAATCCCAGCACTTTGGGAGGCCGAGATGGGCGGATCACGAGGTCGGGAGATCGAGACCATCCCGGCTAACACGGTGAAACCCTGTCTCTACTAAAAATACAAAAAACTAGCCCGGCGAGGTGGCGGGGGCCTGTAGTCCCAGCTACTCCAGAGGCTGAGGCAGGAGAATGGCGTAAACCCGGGAGGCGGAGCTTGCAGTGAGCTGAGATCCGGCCACCGCACTCCAGCCTGGGTGACAGAGCAAGACTCCGCCTCAAAAAAAAAAAAAAGAAAGTTTCCTAAGCCACATTGAAGTTTTCTGGACTTAAGAGTGTTTATTTGACAGTTAGGATAACAGGATGCTTGTATTCAAAGGTGAAGATTTTTTATTTTTCATATTGAGCCAAAAAGGTTTATATGTTGTTGAGTCCAAACTTCTGTGAATTAACTGTACCCCTTCTTTTTGGTTAAGGAGAGATAGAAACTCAGCTTGAACTTATTTAACCTTAAAAGTAAATGGACTGTGAGATCCCAGGAAAGATTGAACAACCACATCACAAGAAGGGTAATGGTGCATTTGGGCCTCAGGAACCAGTGGAACAGAGGCTTGAATGTGGTCCGCACCCCCTCTCGCTCTCTTGTCCCTCAAGTTGACTATTCTCTCTCACTTCAGATTGGCTTTCTTCAAAAGACATGGCAATAAGCCTGACCTTCAAGATTTCCCAGATTTTATGTCCTGTCCTATCTGCCCTTGGAAAAGACTAATTTCAACTCTCTGGAACATAAGTTCTTTGAAAAGGTCCTGAATGAGGAAGAGACCTACTGGTATAGGCAAATAATATGAATGATATTACATATGTCTTTTCCCTTCATATACGTCTGTTTAGTTTTGCAGTGGCTCCTGGGATAAAATGCTAAAGATCTGGTCTACAGGTAAATTAAATATTTATTTTACCTTGACTTATTAATGTTGTTTCAAAAATTTAAGTTCAGAGGCCATGTGGTGGCTCACGCCTGTAATCTCAGCACTTTGGGAAGCCAGGGTAGAAGGATCACCTGAGACTACAAGTTCAAGAGCAGCCTAGGCCACGTAGTGAGACCCTGTCTCTACTAAAAGTAGAAAATTAAAATTAGCCATGTGTGGTGGTATGCACCTGTAGTCCTAGCTCCTTGGGAGGCTGAGGTAAGGGGATTGTTTGAGCATAGGAGTTTAAGGTTTCAGTGAGCTGTGATATCATGCCACTGCACTTCAGCCAGCTTGATGGAGTGAGAACCTGTCTCAAAAAAAAAATCAGTTTAGCGAAAGGGGACTTTTTAACCCATATTTTGCCATAAAAATAGACCAGTATATCAACAAGTTCTATATTTGCGTTTCAAGATTTTTTTTCCTACCCTACCACCCCCTTACTTACTGGATAGTGTCACTGAATTGCAAGTATCAAAAACATGTTTGGTGCAATAGGACATAAATACCTTGATTCTCAAAGTTCTCTTATTCAGGAAACTTGGAAGTGAATAAAAATACTTTCCGAATCATTTTGACTTAAGTCATTTAAGAATGACTTTTGAGACATTTTACTGTTAATTTCTTAGGTAAGCTGGTTTAGTTTAAAAAATTTTTAAATGCAGTTTTTCCAATATTACTATTTTTACTCTGAAAACATAGATTAAAAGGAACAAATTGAGGGAGGAGGAGGAAGGACTCTTAGAGGAAGATGCTTTCATAGTAGTAAGAGGACACTGATGAGAAGAAAAGAAGAAAAAACACACACCCATAGATACTTACATTTTAAGACCTAGTAGCTAGAACTATTTATTGCATGGGTAAACAGATCAGAATACCTCTGTTACTTTTTAGGTAATTGCTTTGTTACACAGTATAATACCCCAAATGCATTTCACAAAGACTTGAGGGGGATCAATAGATGCTTAACCAGTTTTGAATAATTATGTGTAAGATGGTGGGAAATGTATAATCCATTTTAGTAGATTTTACAAAAATGGTGAAAGCAAATAATTTGGTGGCAAAAAGTGGTTTAATTTAGAAAATTCTTTAGTAGAATTTTTTATTTTTTGATAGGGCTGAGTAAATGAGATTGTGTATGAGTAGCTATTAACTTTAAGAGGTTTATAATCTATTTAGAGAAATATTAATATTCCTAAAAGCCACAAAACATTTTAATGTTTTACATATTTTATGTTATATATTTAATGTAACAATATGTATGTTACTGTAACGTAATGTAACATACATTACATATTTAATGTTTTATGTAGTTTTCAATCTGGGTTTCCTGCCTAACCATGTGATGTATAGCAAAGATTTTAAAAACTCAAAAAAACCAGAAACACTTTTGGTAGAAAAATGAAATTAAGAGAATAAACATGGCTGAAATGTATGTGCATTTTTCATGTGTTTATCCTTCCCTCCTTCGTAATATAATGTAATGTGTTCATAACTCTCCTACAACTAACAGCAATTTTTCATAGCTATGATAAAATGATAAATATTTGTAATGATGACCTTAAAGATAGCAAGATTTTAAACTACTTAGATTTTAGTTTTCTAATGTAGTTTATTTTTTATTTTTTTATTTTTAAAGATTGTTAATCTAGGTAGTATTTTATATGTAACTTTCTATTAACCAAAATGAGGAGGAATAATCATTCCTTAACTAGTTGTGATAACATGGAAAAACTGTATTTGGAAATGTAAAGAATTCTTTCAGATAGTTCACAATTAATACTGTTTTTAAAATGTCAAATCTGGTTCTCTGTGACACAGTCCCTACAGATGAAGAAGATGAAATGGAGGAGTCCACAAATCGACCAAGAAAGAAACAGAAAACAGAACAGTTGGGACTAACAAGGGTCAGTATTTGTGAGAACTGACTGTACTTGCCTTAGGCCTATGTTGACAAATATATGGTAATTTAGTATGATCTTTCATGTTTATGTTTCCTTCTGTCTTACCTTGCTTCTTTAACCATGATTATCTTTTTTTTCAGTAGACTTGTACATTTTTATTATAAGCAAAGTATTGTTGCTACATTTATTTGTATCTTTGAATGTAGTGGCATTGAGCCAGGCTTATGGTTGCTAGGTTGATGAGTTAGTTATTATGTTTGATCTCATGCCGCATTCTGAACCTTTTAATTATTAAAGCTTACACTAAAGTGAAGCATCTAATTACCTGACTGTTGGATAATATTATCTGTTTCATGCACTGAGTAAGTAGTTTTTATAAGTGATCCTAGTTATATCTTCTAAATCACTAGAAACCAAGGGTTTAATTTGGGATTTGCTTCTGTCATTTAGCTATTAGATTCCATTAAGTCAAACTCGGAAAGTTTTTCCAGATTTTTTCTTACTTTTAAAAATACTTAATTGATAAAGATTGAATATATTCAAGGTGTACTACATGATTAGATATACATAAACATTGTGTAATGATTACCACAATCAAATTAATTGACACATCCATCACCACCCATGCTGTACATTGGATCCTGAGAACTTGTTCATCTTATAACCAAAAGTTTGTGCCCTTGGACCAACATTTCCCCATTTCCTCATACTCCAGCTCTTGGCAACCACTGTTCTACTCTGTGCTTCCATGTGTTTGGCTTTTCATGCAGTTTACTGTTTATCCTGTTACGAAGATATTTGTTATAATATGACCTGACCTATATTTATATACTTTTTGTGAAGGGTGATACTGAGTCAGGTTTAGAAAAACATTTTTCATTCATTTTCTAATAGCTATAATGAATGTGCAGTAAATAAAACACACATTTGCACATTAATTCTTATAGTCACCAATAAAATACCTTGTAAAAATTGTTGAAAATGAAGGATAAAGTGGCATCATAAATTATTCATCAAATAGAATGTAATAGTAGCTCTTGGCCGGGCGTGGTGGCTCACCCCTGTAATCCCAGCACTTTGGGAGGCCGAGGCAGGCAGATCACAAGGTCAGGAGTTCGAGACCAGCCTGGCCAATATGGTGAAACCCCGGTCTCTACTACAAATACAAAAATTAGCCGGGCGTGGTGGCGGGTGCCTGTAGTCCCAGCTACTTAGGAGGCTGAGGCAGGAGAATTGCCTGAACCCGGGAGGCAGAGGTTGCAGTGAGCCAAGATCGTGCCACTGCACTCCAGCCTGGGCGACAGAGCAAGACTGTGTCTCAAAAAAAAAAAAAAAAAAAAATAGTAGCGCTTACTGGTTCCAGCTGAAAGTAATGATTTATAATTTCTTAATACATTTAAACACAGACTGATGAATTGCAAGAGGAAAGATCTGGCACTTACTCAGCTTCTTTACTCTGATAGGCTAAATTAAAGCTAGAAATGGAGGCCAAGTGTGGTAGCTCACGCCTATGATCCCAGCACTTTGGGAGGTCATGGTGGGCAGATTGCTTGAGCTCAGGAGTTTTAAGACCAGCCTGGGCAACATGGTGATACCCTGTATCTACAAAAAAATTTCTTTAAAGTTAGCTGGATGTGGTCGCTTGCACCTGTGGTCCCAGCTACGCCCAGCCCGGGAGGCAGAGGTTGCAGTGAGCCAAGATTGTGCCACTGGATTCCAGCCTGAGCAACAGAGCAAGACCCTGTCTCAGAAAATAAAATAAAAAGTAAAGCTAGAAATGCCTTACCAATTGGATATTGTGCCAGTGTTAGTTTATATTCATGTATATCCCTGATCAAACTTTTAAAGAACATATCTGAGTAGGAAAAGATTTCCTGAGTTATAAAAGCTTTTTTACTGAGAAGGTAGCTC
>NW_012116266.1:6017250-6026963 GCF_000951035.1 Colobus angolensis palliatus
ATAGACTTGAGCCACCATGCTCTGCCATTTTTTTCTCTTTTTAAAGTTTGGCATGCAGCTTAAATGTTGCTCAATGAATTTTTATAAATATGTATACTCGAGTAATTACTACCCAAATAAAAATAGAGATTTACCAATACCCTAGATGTCTCCCTCTAGCCTGCCTCTCAGCCAGTACCTCACTAAAGTTAATCACTTCTGACTTATGCCATCTGAGATTAGTTTTACCTATTTTTAAAATTTCATATGATATCTATAAGATAGATCTTTTCATTAATACATAGCATTCCATTGCAGCATCAATATGCCACAGTTTATCCATTATTGAGATAAGGTTTCACTCTATCACCCAGGCTGGAGTACAGTGGCCTGATCATGGCTCACTGCAGCCTCAACGTCCCCAGACTGAGGTGATCCTCCCACCCCAGCCTCCTGAGTAGCTAGGACTATAGGCACAGGCCACCATGCCCAGCTAATTTTCCTTTTCTTTTTTTTCTTTTTGTAGATACTGGGTTTTGTCATGTTGCCCAGGTTGGTCTTGAACTCCTGGGCTTAAGTGATCTGCTTGCCTCAGCCTCCCAAAGCTTCCCAAAGTGCTGGGATTACAGACTTGAGCCAACACACCCAGCTATTTATTATTCTTTTGATGGACCTTTTTTTTTCCCCCTTTTGAGAGGAGTGGTGCAGTGGCATAATCATGGCTCACTGTAGCCTCAACCTCCAGGGCTCACATAATCCTCACACCTCAGCCTCTTGAGTAGCTGGAACTACAGGCACGTGCCACCATGGCCTGGCTAATTTTTTTTTTTTTTTAAAGATATGGGGTCTTGCTATATTGCCCAGGCTGGTCTTGAAATCCTGGCCTCAAGCAGTCCTCCCACCTTGGCCTTCCAAATTGCTGGGATTACGGGCATGAGCCACCATGCATAGCTGTTACTCCACATCTTTACCAGCACTTGATATGGTCAGTTATTAAAGTCATGATTAACTTTTATTAAGCCCTGGTTCTTTGATACTCAATTATGAAATGTTCATATTTTTAGCTAATTTTTAAGTTATTATTCATTTTTTTATAGAGATAGTGTCTTGCTTTGTTGCCCAAGCTGTCTTAAACTACTGGGCTCAAGCAGTCCTCCCACGTCATAGCCCATTTTTTAAAAGTGTTGGCTCTCTTTTACTTACTGATTTTTTTTTTTTTTAACTTATTGATTTGTAAGAATTCTTTATGTATTCTGGATTCAAGTTTTTTGCTAAATATATGTATTTCAGTATTTTCTCCCATTCTGCTTTGCTGATACCATTTATTTCTAGGTGCATACTTTTGTAAGCTTGCTCCCATAGTTCATTTTGTTTGAGAGAAATAATAGTATATTGAGTTTCTCATTTAGCTTTTTTCCCCCTTTCGCTGGCTTTTCCTGAGAAATCATTTAGCTTTTTATAGGGTTTAAATTTATACATTCATAAATCATTAATTTAAGTCATGCCAGAAACCCTTGAAGTGCCAATTACAATGAAAATGTTGCTGTGTTAGAAATAATAGAAAAATTTGGGGCCCAAGGTGGTGGCTTACACCATTTGTACTTTGAAGCCAACACTGGAGGATCACTTGAGTTCAAGACCATCCTGGGCAACATAGCAAGACCCCACCTCTAAAAATTTAAAAATTAGCCAGGCATGGTGGTGTGCATCTATATTCCCAGCTACTTGAGAGGCTGAAGTGGGAGGATCACTGGAGCCCAGGAAGTCAAGGCTGCTGTGAGTTATGATTGCACCACTGCACTCCAGTTTGGGTGACAGAGTGAGACCTTGTCTCAAAAAAAGCAAAGAAAAATTTGGATTTTAGCAAAATAATAGAAAACAGAGATAAGACATATCAAAAATAGGTGTCTTCTCTTTGCATTTCTTTCTACTGCCTGAAATGTGTTAATGTGAATAATGCTGCCAGTTCATTCACCTGTCATTTGCTTCATATATTAACATACAATAAAGTTTTTTCCTCCATAGTTCTCAAAATTGATTTTTTCCCTCCAGTACTACTGTTCCACTTAATTTGTAGTGACAATGCCAACATTGACTTTTCTACTTTTAAAGAAAAGTTTTATTAGAGGAAAATTCACTTTTTGGTGTATAACTCTTTAGTTTTGATGAATATATAGAATCATGTAACTGCTACACAACCAAGATATAGGATAGTCCATCGGCTGGGCACGGTGGCTCACGCCTGTAATCCCAGCACTTTGGGAGGCCGAGACGGGCGGATCACAAGGTCAGGAGATCGAGACCATCCTGGCTAACACGGTGAAACCCCATCTCTACTAAAAAGTACAAAAAAACTAACTGGGCGATGTGGCGGGCGCCTATAGTCCCAGATACTGGGGAGGCTGAGGCAGGAGAATGGCGTAAACCCGGGAGGCGGAGCTTGCAGTGAGCGGAGATTGCGCCACTGCACTCCAGCCTGGGCGACAGAGTGAGACTCCGTCTCAAAAAAAAAGAATAGTCCATCATCCCTGAAAACTCATATTGCCCCTTCTTGTCAACTCTCTTCCTGCCTCTATCCTCTGAAAACCACTGCTCTGCTCTCTGTCCCTATAATTTTTCCAGAATGTCATATAAGTGCAATCACACAGTTTAGTGTATATAGTCTTTTGTATCGGGCCCTTTTCACTTAGCATAAAGCATTTGACGTTTTTTGAAGTTATTGGGGGTATCGATGCTGAGTAGTATTCTGTTGTATGGATATGCCACAGTTGGTTTAATCATTCACCAACTGAAGGATATTTGATTGTTTCCAGTTTGGCAGTTATAAGTAAAACTATCAACATTTGTATTTAGGTTTTTGTGTGAACCTGTTTTCATTTCTGTTGAGTAAACAAATGCCTAGGAATGGTATAGCTTATTCATATGATCAGCTTGCCTATTGTTTTTACCATGTCATTTTCTATTCTAGAGCTTTCTGATTACCTCTGTGTCACCTTTTCATTTTGTTTTACATCACATCAGAGATTGTTCTGTTTCTCACTCCTCTATCAGGTTGCTTTACTTTCAGGAAAATTTTAAAGCTGGAAGAGAGACCTCAGGGATCATTTGGTCTAGGAGTTGGCAAATTACAGCCCAACAGCCAATTTGGCTGTCACCTATTTTTGTACTGCAGAGAGCTAAGGATGGTTTTTATAAGTATGAAGTGTTGTAAAAACAACCCCTTATTAGAACAACTGTGGTCCAAGTGCAGTGGCTCACACCTGTAATCCCAACACTCTGGGAGGCTGAGGCGGGCAGATCACCTGTGGTCAGGAGTTCAAGACCAGCCTGACCAACATGGTAAAACCCCGTCTCTACTAAAAATGCGAAAAGTTAGCCAGGTTTGGTGGCACACACCTATAATCCCAGCTACTTGGGAGGCTGAGGCAGGAGAATCACTTGAACCTGGTAGGCAGAGGTTGCAGTGAGCCAAGCTCATGCATTGCACTCTAGCCTGGGCGACAAGCAAAACTCCGTCTCAGGAAAAAAAAAAAAAAAAACTGTGGTATTATTCATACAACAGAATACTACTCAGCAAAGAAAAACATACATCAGAAACTGTATATGGTCTCCAAAGGCTGAAATATTTACTTGCTCGTTCTTTACTGAAAAAGTTTGCTTTCTGATCCAGTTATAACTCCTTAATATTACAGATGAGGCAATATTTAAGGAAGTTAAATGTAGCAAAGTTATATAATAGTAGATTGACTATCCCCAATTCCAGAATTCTTTTCCTCTCTTTTTTTTTTTTGAGATGGAGTTTTGCTCTTGTTGCCCAGGGTGGAGTGTAATGGTGCAGTCTCGGCTCACTGCAACCTTTGCCTCCCAGGTTTAAGCAATTCTCCTGCCTCGGCCTCCTGAGTAGCTGGGATGACAGGCATGCACCACCACGCCCGGCTAATTTTGTAGTTTTAGTAGAGATGGGGTTTCTCCATATTGGTCAGGCTGGTCTTGAACTCCTGACCTCAGGTGATCCGCCTGCCTCGGCCTCCCAAAGTGCTGGGATTACAGGTGTGAACCACCATGCCCGGCTAGTTTTTTTTTTTTTTTTTTTTTTTTGTGACAGACTCTCACTCTGTTGCCCAGGGAAGAGTTGCAGTGGCACAATCTCAGCTAACAGCAACCTCCGCCTCCCAGGCTCAAGCAGTACTCCCACGTAAGCCTCTCGGATAGCTGAGGCTACAGGCGTGTGTGCCACCACGGCCAACTCATTTCTGTATTTTTTTGTAGAGACAGGATTTCAACATGTTGTCCAGGCTGGTCTTGAATTCCTGAGCTTAAGTGATCCACCCACCTCGACCTCCCAAAGTGCTGGGATTACAGCTGTTAGCCACCGTGTGTGGCCTCCTCTCTTTTTTTTTGAGAGACAAGATCTCTCTTGTTCACACAAAAACCTAAATTACCATTATAAAGCATTGTAAAAACAACCCCTTATTAAAACAACTGTGGGCCGAGTGCAGTGACCCACTTCAGGAGTGGGCCTGGCCGGAGTACAGTGGTGTGATCATAGCTCACTGTAGCCTCAAACTCCTGGGCTCAAGCGATCCTTCTACTTCAGCCTCCCAAGTAGCTATGACTATAGTCATGTGTCATTAAGCCCAGCTAATTTTATATTTTTAGTAGAGATGGAGTCCCACTATGTTGCCCAGGCTGTTCTCAAACTCCTGGGCTCCAGTGATCCTCCTGCTTCAGCCTCCCAAAGCGTTGAGACTACAGGTATGAGCCTCTGTGTCTGGCCCTTCCCACTCTCTTTTAGATACTCCTTACATTTAAGGTAGGTACTCTACCTAGTTACCTAGTTTGGGGCTTTTAGTTTAGAAAGACATTAGAGATTGTGGAATATTAATAAGTGAACTGTGTACATTAATTTACCTGGAGGAGTTATGTAGAAATTGGCAGCATATTTTGAGTGAAGGTGCTGAAACCTATATCTGTCTGATCACAGAGCTTTTTGTGTTAACTGTGAAGCAGTTTCACTAATAACCAGTTCTAAGGGAGGATTCCCACTGAGTGGAGGATAGTAAAGGTCATCATATGCCAGCCACCAGGAATAGAAGTGTGAATACTTTGACCCACCGCGTCCTGGGCTGCAGTTTTACCAGTTGCCTGAATCTAGTGAGGAAGAGCACACACGCAACACGTTACATGAAATAGGTTTATTACTTATAGATAGGCAGCAAGGGACAACACAAGCCGAGGATCCATTGTGAGCCAGTCCCCCAAGGCTCAAGAAAGCTGCCCGGGGCAAATGGAGTGTTAACTGCATGTGTGTCACTTGCAGCACAGCTGAGAGATCCCAAAAAGCAGCCTGCCCTGGTTTTTGTACCCTGAGGTCACTTGACTCTCTGGGCAAAGTTTGAAGGACATCCTGTTTCTAGGAGCTGCAGTAGAGCCCCCAGGCTATGCTGGCCAGTTGCTCCCTATCTCAGGATGTTGTTATATTTCCGGAATATTCTATAGTTATTATGAGAACTATAGGCAAGAAGAAAAGAGGGGGAGAAACTGTGTCCATCAGTCCAAGGCCATTCGAAAACCATCCAGCACTAACCTTTAATATAACATTTGTCAGCTGGGAGAGTTGTTTGTGTTAATGCTGATCAAAATGAAAAGTAGAACAGATGAAGAGCAACAGAATACAGTGGAAAGACTACAGACGAGTAATATTTGGGTTCAGACTCAAGTCTGCCACTTATAAGCTCTATGACCTTGGGCAAGTTATCTTTATCAGCCTCAGTGTCTTGTATAAAATAAAAAACAAATATCCATTCCATTGTAAAGAAAGAAGAAATAAGTCAGGGTATGAAAGATGGGCAGTTTGTCTCTGTCATATGGGCTTTGTAAGTAATAAGTACTATTATTGTTTCAATTACTCTGTAATGAAAACACTTTCCCCTTTTGGGGGTCTTCCTTTCTAGACTCCCATAGTGACCCTCTCTGGCCACATGGAAGCAGTTTCCTCAGTTTTGTGGTCAGATGCTGAAGAAATCTGCAGTGCTTCTTGGGACCATACAATTAGAGTGTGGGATGTTGAGTCTGGCAGTCTTAAGTCAACTTTGGTAAGACAAATTTAGTGTTCTTTTAAGTGCTAAACTTCTAGAGCTGGTTTTTAGTCTACCATGGTTAATGTTCTTTCCTTTTCTTTTTCAGACAGGAAATAAAGTGTTTAATTGTATTTCCTATTCTCCACTTTGTAAACGTTTGGCATCTGGAAGCACAGATAGGCATATCAGACTGTGGGATCCCCGAACTAAAGGTGAGTCATGTAAACCACTGGGAGAAAATATGCGTGAATTATATCTATTTCTCATCTCACTGGAGATGTACAAAAAAAGAAATTTATGGCCAGGCATGGTGGCTCCTGTAATCCCAGCACTTTGGGAGGCCAAGGTGGGCAGATCACGAGGTCAGGAGTTGGAGATTAGCCTGGCCAACATAGAGAAACCCTGCCTTTACTAAAAATGCAAAAATTAGCTGGGTGTTGTTGCATGTGCCTGTAATCCTAGCTACTCAGGAGGCTGAGGCAGGAGAATCACTTGAATCCCAGAGGCGGAGGTTGCAGTGAGCCAAGATCGTGCCACTGCACTCCAGCCTGGTGACAGAGCAAGAGTCCATCTCAAAAAAAAAAAAAAAAATTCTACAATTATTTTTTGGGTTTATTCTACCTAATTCTGTTTTGTAAATTTCGACACTTGTCTTTTTTGCTTTGTTCAGATGGTTCTTTGGTGTCGTTGTCCCTAACCTCACATACCGGTTGGGTGACATCAGTAAAATGGTCTCCTACCCATGAACAGCAGCTGATTTCAGGATCTTTAGATAACATCGTTAAGCTGTGGGATACAAGAAGGTACATTCTGTTTATGATCTACAAAAGAGACATATCAATTACCTGTTACAGAAAGGGAATGAAGACTGAAATTCTTATCTAAAACCAGAAGAGTAAGAAAAGCCTCATGGTTATACAACCTCAGGTGACAAATACTCATATGCAAAAGAAAAGCCAGGATCAAAAAAATTTTTGGCCAGGCATGGTGGCTCACACCTGTAATCCCAGCACTTTGGGAGGCTGAGGCAGCCAGATCACCTGAGGCCGGGAGTTCAGGACCATCCTGACCAACATGGTGAAACCCTGTCTCTACTAAAAATACAAAAATTAGCTGGGCATGGTGGCGCATGCCTGTAATCCCAACTACACAGGAGGCTGAGGCAGGAGAATTGCTCGAACCCGGGAGGCGGAGGTTACAGTGAGCCGAGATTGCGTCACTGAACTCTAGCCTGGGCAACAGACCAGGACTTCATCTCAAAAAGAAAAAGAAATTCTTGTTAATATGTTGTTTTTTGCATATAGGTAGCTAGACAAACAGTATATAAGGCCATAGTTTAGGGGTTAAAAAAAAGTCAAGGAAGTGTGAAAATGGGCCTAATTATAAATAAATTCTTATAATGAAATAACATGTTTTTCCTTAATATTTTGTTATAATAAGTATCTGTGGTCTACCAATGATACAGGAAAAAGAGGAGAGGTGATCAAATAAACAGAATTTTAAGATTAAGTGGTTATTGGGGCAACGTTGGTAAACCCTGTAAAGTTTTCAGATAAGTGATTATTCAAATGTTTGTTTTAACACTGAAGGCATATAACATGTTAATATTTTCATCTTTTAGTTGTAAGGCTCCTCTCTATGATCTGGCTGCTCATGAAGACAAAGTTCTGAGTGTAGACTGGACAGACACAGGGGTAAGAATTTATTCGTTATTTGATGAAGAGGAAAGTATATTAGAATAAATCTGGTGTTTGTATTTATAAAATTTATTAGTTTCAATATATTTGATATTTATAATTCTGTATTATTTCCCTTAATGTTGTTTATAAAATCTCACCTCTCATTCAAAGAAGAAACAAATTTGTCCTTTAATAGGCCAGGCATAGTGGCTTATGCCTGTAATCCCAACACTTTGGGAGGGAAGGTGGGAGGATTCTTTGAGCCCAGGCATTCAAAACCAGCCTAGGCAACATAGTGAGATGCTGTCTCTCTACAAAAAATTTAAAAATTAGCTATCCATGGTGGTGTGACCTATAGTCCAGCGATTTGAGCCTGAAGCAGGAGGATCACTTGTGCCTGGGAGGTCAAGAGTGCAGTGAACTATGATCGTGCCACTGCACTCTAGCCTGGGTGACAGAGTGATACCCTGTCTCAATAATAATACTAGGAATAGTAAATTTGAAATTTTGGAGCATTTTTTTCCTTGTGAGTATAGTGGGGTTTTTGTTGTTGTTGTGTTATTGTTTTAAGAAACAAGGTCCTCTATTGCCCAGGCTGGAATGTTAGTGGTGCAATCATGACTCACTGCAGCCTCGAACTCCTGGGCTCAAGCAATCCTCCAGCCTCCATGTGTATCTTCTTATTTATTTATTTATTTATTTTTAGAGATTGAGGCTTGAACTCCTGGGCTTAGGTAATCCTCTTGCCCTAGCCTTCTACGTAGCTGGGACTACAGGCAGGTGCCACCACATCTGGCAAATTTTTAAATTTTTTGTAGAGACGTGGTCTCACTGTGTTCCCCACGCTAGTCTTGAACTTCTGGCCTCAAGCAGTTCTCCCGCCTCAGCCTCTCAGAGTGTTAGAATTACAGGCGTGAGCCACTGTGCCTAGTCCCCATGAGTATCTTCATGAAACATTTTACATCTAAAAACTCACTGTTTAAGACTAATTGGATGAAAGTGTTTACCAGTTGGAAAAATCTTACATAAGTCTGCATTATAAAATGTGTTTAAAGAATTACAATTTAATTACTTTTATGTATATACATGTGCTTTTACTGCCTAAGAATTCTTTCCAAATGTAAGTCCTAGGGCTACTTGAATAATTTGTAATATGCAATTAATGTGCTGTCCTTTAAAAACTTTTAATTTAATAGGTAAAACTATATCCCTTTCAAACTTATTATATATCTTGGCAGATGCTTTATGGAAAGTGCAACAGCATATTGTGTCTCAACCAAATTTAAATGATAGCTTTTAATGTTTTAATATACAGTATTGTAGTATAGTAGTGAAACAATATTGGTCCCTTTACTAACTCTCAATGCAAGTTAACTGCTCACCCATAATTCCTTTTGTAATGAAAATCATTAGTATTTAATTAGGTTTAGCTATGATATGAAATAATTATATTTACTTATGTTTTCTTGTCTTTTTCTCTCCTTTTACACAGCTACTTCTGAGTGGAGGAGCAGACAATAAATTGTATTCCTACAGATACTCACCTACCACTTCCCATGTGGGGGCATGAAAGTGAACAATAATTTGACTCGAGATTATTTCTGTAAATGAAATTGGTAGAGAATCATGAAATTACATAGATGCAGATGCAGAAAGCAACCTTTTGAAGTTTATATAATGTTTTCACCCTTCATAACAGCTAGCGTATCAGTTTTTCTTATTTTGCATTTATAATAAGATAGGTTGTGTTTATAAAATATAAACTGGCATGCATTCTCTATACAAACTTGAAATTAAACTGAGTTTTACATTTCTCTTTAAAGGTATTGATTTGAATTCAGATTTGCTTTTTTATTTTTTTATTTTTTTGAGATGGAGTCTTGTTCTGTCGCCCAGGCTGGAGTGCAGTGGCATAATCTCAACTCACCGCAACCTCTGCTTCCTAGGTTCAATCGATTCTCCTGTCTTAACCTCC
>NW_012116266.1:6027013-6035342 GCF_000951035.1 Colobus angolensis palliatus
TCCTATTCTTAAAGGAAAAAATAGCACATTTTAAGACTATATGCAAGGGATATTCAATTAGTATATTTTTTATTTAAAAAGCCACTAATTAGAATCAGATTTCATTAGGCAAATGAAATCCAGATATTACTAGCCAGAAACTGCCAGGTGTAGAAACAGCAGGAACATTTTAGTCACTTCGTTGTTGACATTTTTGACTATCATAGATTAAGTATCAAATACAATAATGGTATTTTGTTATATGAATCAAATGTATCTCTTTTTATGAGACATAGTCTAGCTCACTCATCCAGGCTCAACTCCAGGGTTCAAGGGATCCTCCTGCCCCAGCTTCCTGAGTATGTACCTGGGAGTACAAGTGCATGCCACCACACCAAGCTAATTTTTTTTTGTTTTTGTGGAGATGGGGTCTTGCTGTGTTGCCCAGGCTGGACTCCAACTCCTGACCTCAAGCAATCATCTCACCTTGACTTCCCAAAGTGCTAGGATTACAGGCATGAGCTACTGCATCCAACCTGAACCAAATTTATCTTACAACTTAAGAGAGAAACATTTTTGGCTTGTTGATTTTATAGAATTAAACCTAATCTTTGTTCTAATAGCAGTTCCATTGATTTGCAGATTTGAGGAAGTAAATTATTTTCTTGCAGTGTCTATAAAAGTAAATGAAATTATGTCCTATCATAAAAATCCTCTATAGATAATAAATTATTTACATTTTATAGGAGAGAAGAATACATGTTAAAGTTTTTGAACAGACACAGGCAGAAAATAAATGGCAGTGGATTTGAACTTGGAGTTATTTTGGACAAGCTCTTAACTGGTATATATTTTGTCAATCTTATGTCATGCACAAGAATGACATTTTTATAAAAGGGAAGAGTGAGTGTGGAAGTGTCTTCACTTACCTAACAGGTTATATGTGGTTGGGCACTGTGACTCATGCCTGTAATCCCACCACTTTGGGAGGCTGAGGCAGGCGGCTCACCTGAGGTCAGCCTGACCAACATGGTGAAACCTTGTCTCTAAAAAAAAAAAAAAAAAAAATCAGAAAAAAATTAGCTGGGTGTGGTGGCACACTCCTGTTGTCCCAACTACTTGGGTGGCTGAGGCAGGAGAATTGCTTGAACCTGGGAGGTGGAGGTTGCAGTGAGCCAAGATCACACCACTATACTCCAGCCTGGGCAGCAAAACCAGATGCCATCTCAAAAAAAAAATTAAAAAGTGATTGCCAATTTTTGAAGAATTCATCAAGATATTTTAAGGGAGGCACTTTATATTAAATATATGTCAGATCCTTTAGAAATTGCATACAGTTGACTGAGCGCGGTGGCTCACGCCTGTAATGCCAGCGCTTTGGGAGGCCAAGGCAGGCGGATTGCCTGAGCTCAGGAGTTTGAGACCAGCCTGGGCAACACGGTGAAACCTCATCTCTAATAAAATTTAAAAAGTTAGCTGGGCGTGGCAGCATGTGCCTGTAGTCCCAGCTACTCGGAAGCTGAGGCAGGCGAATTGCTTGAACCCGAGAGGCAGAGGTTGCAGTGAGCCAAGATTGTGCCACTGCATTCCAGCCTGGGCGACAGAGCAAGACTCTGTCTCAAAAAAAAAAAAAATGCATTGCATACAGTTTTCACTGTAACCTCCTAATCTTTCCTCATGTGTAGATAAGAATAAATTCTTTAGACAGAACTTTTAATCGGTATTAGATAAACATTCTACAAATTTTATGATACCATTAGCATTTATCTTTATGCATGTGTTATATAAAAATATTTAAAGTAAATGTATTTTTAAAATGTTATCTCCATCATTAATGGATTGATATTACTTAAGGAGGGCATTCACAACCTTTATTAATATTTGGAAAATATGTTTGGTCTCATTATTAGATGGTATTACATCTCAGATGATGTTCCTGTTGCAGAAGTCTGTGAAACAGTATCTATACTTGGCTGCAGTTGAGAGCTACACAGTGTGTTGAACCAGTTAGGAGTTTAATTCTCTGTAGAAAACCAGAGGCAGTCCAGGGCTGGTGTAGTTTTTGTTCCACATTGCTTAGGATCCTAGGCTCCCTCCGCCCCTGGGATATGGTCCTCATTTTCACATAGATCAAGAGCCAGAGCTCCAGTTATCATTTCTTAAAGTATATTTTAATGCCAAAAAAGTGAATAAAGGTGGCTAGAAAATTCATGCACAGAATCCTTGTTTTTCTCATTTTGTGCTGATTGGTATAAATTTTATTGTATTTGTAGTCTCTGGAAATCTAACTTTGAGAGGACAAAGGTGAATTCTTAGTCCTGTTTTGGATGGTCTTTGAATGATCCTTAAGGGCAGTTATTTATAATGTCTTTCTTAACTCACCCAACGTGGGCCGACCAAATGTAGTCTGTATAAACTAGGTGGCTAAAGGTAAAGAAGCCTATCAGATGCAGTAGACAAAGAAAAAAATGGCATCCAGAACTGGTCCTCACCTATTCCCAATCCTGGTTCCACAGCAACATACATTCATAGTTCAGGCATTCTTCCTTGGGATAGATATAATGTAAGCGACCAAGTGTCTTGGACAAGGATTGTCTCTGATCAATCCCTGCCAAACTCCTTTCCTTTGTTAACTCAAGTGGTTAGATCTTACTCCCTGAACAGAAGGAATATGAGAGGTCAAAACATGCCTATTCAGTCCTTTTACTATAGCCTTTCCCTCAAAAGCCAAGAGACCTTTCAATGGTCCCCTTTCCTCTACCAGAACACCAGAGATGCCTGCTTTACATGGACTTATATGCTCCCAAGAATCACTTGGATAAATGAGTGGTGCTACTTTCCCATGGTTGGGGAAAAGCTAGGAACCTGACAATGCAATGCTCAGAACCTGCTGACCAGTACTAGTTATGCTGTCTTGCCATAGTAGTGCAGTTCTTTAAAATGTTGATGCTTGCTGTCTTATCAAGCAAAGGTTGTTTTTTTTGTTTTTTTGTAGAGACAGGGTCTCACTATGTCACCCATACTGGAGTACAATGGTGTAATCTTGGCTTACTGCAACCTGAATCTTCTGGGCTCAAGCCATCCTCCCACCTCAGCCTTCCAAGTAGCTGGGACAACACCCAGCCAATTTTTAATTTTTAATTTTATTTTTATTTATTTGTGTTTTTTTGTAGAGTTAGGGTTTCACCATGTTGCCCATGCTGGACTTGAACTCCTGGGCTCAAGCAGTCTGCCCGCCTGGACCTCCCAAAATGCTGAGATTACAGGCATGAGCCACCGCACCCAGACCAAATAAAGTTTTAAGAAATTCCTTGGCCAGGCATGGTGGCTCAGGCTTTTGTAGAAAAACATAGCTTTCCTGTGAGAAGATGATCAATATTTTCTTTTCCTTTGAATTTGGAATTGCCATTTTGGAACTGTTGTCAACAATGCATAATAATATATCAGAATGCTTCCTAGTACAATATTGGAAAAAGAACAAACAAAAGTTTAAATTGATATAAAATGCACATAATTGAACAAACAACCCTGCAAAAAAAAAAAAAAAACCATCTGGGAATTTCTGATAATAACATTGAAATCTGTTCACACAGTCTAAAATTCTTTTGATGTATCATAGTTTTGAAAAAAGGTAACAGTTTATTATATATAACAAATATAAGGAAAATATTAAATTTTTTGAAAGATACTAGTTTTTATTTTTGTTCATTTTTTAGAGACAGGGTCTCACTATGTTGCCCAAGCTAGAGTGCAGTGGCCTGATTATAGCTCACTGCAGCCTCAAACTCCTGGACTCAAGGGATCTCCCACGTCATCCTCCTAACTAGGACCACAGGCACATGTCACCATATCTGGCTGATTTTAAAATTTTTTTGTGGAGACGGTCTCGCTGTGTTGCCCAGGCTGGTCAAGAACTCTTGGCCTCCTTAAGTGCTGGGATTATAGGCAAGTCACTGTGGCTGGCCAAAAATACTAATTTTTAATAGATACTATTATGGTTCCTATTCTTAAAGGAAAAAATAGCACATTTTAAGACTATATGCAAGGGATATTCAATTAGTATATTTTTTATTTAAAAAGCCACTAATTAGAATCAGATTTCATTAGGCAAATGAAATCCAGATATTACTAGCCAGAAACTGCCAGGTGTAGAAACAGCAGGAACATTTTAGTCACTTCGTTGTTGACATTTTTGACTATCATAGATTAAGTATCAAATACAATAATGGTATTTTGTTATATGAATCAAATGTATCTCTTTTTATGAGACATAGTCTAGCTCACTCATCCAGGCTCAACTCCAGGGTTCAAGGGATCCTCCTGCCCCAGCTTCCTGAGTATGTACCTGGGAGTACAAGTGCATGCCACCACACCAAGCTAATTTTTTTTTGTTTTTGTGGAGATGGGGTCTTGCTGTGTTGCCCAGGCTGGACTCCAACTCCTGACCTCAAGCAATCATCTCACCTTGACTTCCCAAAGTGCTAGGATTACAGGCATGAGCTACTGCATCCAACCTGAACCAAATTTATCTTACAACTTAAGAGAGAAACATTTTTGGCTTGTTGATTTTATAGAATTAAACCTAATCTTTGTTCTAATAGCAGTTCCATTGATTTGCAGATTTGAGGAAGTAAATTATTTTCTTGCAGTGTCTATAAAAGTAAATGAAATTATGTCCTATCATAAAAATCCTCTATAGATAATAAATTATTTACATTTTATAGGAGAGAAGAATACATGTTAAAGTTTTTGAACAGACACAGGCAGAAAATAAATGGCAGTGGATTTGAACTTGGAGTTATTTTGGACAAGCTCTTAACTGGTATATATTTTGTCAATCTTATGTCATGCACAAGAATGACATTTTTATAAAAGGGAAGAGTGAGTGTGGAAGTGTCTTCACTTACCTAACAGGTTATATGTGGTTGGGCACTGTGACTCATGCCTGTAATCCCACCACTTTGGGAGGCTGAGGCGGGCATATCACCTGAGGTCGGGAGTTCAAGAATAGCCTGACCAACATGGAGAAACCCCATCTCTACTAAAAATACAAAATTAGCCAGGCATGGTGGCGCATACCTGTAATCCCAGCTACTTGGGAGACAGGCAGAAGAAATGCTTGAACCCGGAAGGCGGAGGTTGTGGTGAGCCAAGATGGCGCATTGCACTCCAGCCTGGGTAACGAGCGAAACTCCATCTCAAAAAAAAAAGTAATACGTAAATTTAAGTGACATTTATGGGTACTAAATTACCATAATATGTTCAGCTTTGCATTTTTTGCCTTTAAAATTAATTTCAATTTTAGTGTACCAATAAATGTATTACTGTAATAGTATATAAATGTATAGTTTAAAGATCAATAGGAATTGTATATAAGCAAAAACGAATTCTAGAAATTATCCTATTATTCATGTAATTATGTCATTCATGTTATTTAAAGGAAACCACAATCCAGACAGGTTAAGTACCTAGTGTGAAGGTATATATCCAATTAATGGAGCTGGGCGACATACATCTGAGTAATAAAGACTACAGAGAAATTATCTGGTTAGGTACAATCTGATACAAAGTTTAGAAACATGTCAAACAATTCTATGTATAGTCAGTGAAAGTGTAATAACGTGCCTGAGACATAATACCAGATCAAGTTCAATGGTTGTTTCAGGGGGAGGAAATAATTTTTAGAACGATGTCTATAACATTTCACATTTAAAATCATCTTAATAAGTCTAATTCTAGAATTGTGTCTAATTCTAATACTGTGCCTAGCTTTACTTGAATAAATAGAAATGTAGTAGGGAAGAGACAGCATGTTTAGTTTGCAATATCTAAGTAATTACTTGTGTGGGTATCTGGGAAGATAGCTCTCCATAGCCCCACTGTCACTGACCTGTAATGCTTGTCCTGACATCTTCGTTAAAATTCAACAGATTACAAAGAAACTGGTGGAATGCCTTGAAGAAACAGAGCTTTTTGTATATCAGATTCAATACACCTCTAATCCTTAGTAAAACAGTACAAAACAGTAGAATAATTTTTAGTGTTTTCTAATGTCAACTGAGGTTTTATTTGGGAGATTAACCAGAGGTTTGCACAAAAATAAAAGTGAAGACCATTAGTCTTTAAAGAAACTAAGACTCTAGGTTTGGATCCCATTTGTGGAGCCCCACATTCCAAGTCATCTAATGTTCTTGTCTAGTTAGCTTGTAAAAGTCTACCATAGAGGAAAACCCTTTTTTTCCTCAGTATAAATGTATTATATGTTGATAGAAAGTTAAATAACGGTTCAATAAATGTGCTTCTAAGTGAAATTTAAAAGTATTTTAAAGGTGTTAAATTATTTCACTTTCTAAAGAGGTTTTATGCAACACTAAAATGTAATGACTGAGCTGCCTCCTTTTGTTAAGGGACTAGTGCAAGAGTCTCACTCTGTCGCCCAGTCTGGAGTTTAGTAGTGCAATCTCAGCTCACAACTTCTGCCTCCTGGGTTCAAGCAATTCTCGTGCCTCAGCCTCCCAGCTGGGATTACAGGTGCATGCCATTACATGGGGCTAATTTTTGAATTTTTAGTAGAAACAGGGTTTCACCGTGTCGGCCAGGCTGTTCTCAAACTCCTGACCACAAGTGCTCCGCTCGCCTCAGTCTCCCAAGGTGCTGGGATTATAGGTGTGAACTACCACACTCATCCTAGTGCTAGCCATGTAAACATTTTATCTAACAGCTAAAGGAAGATTAATTCATTCCACGGGCATTTATGAAAAATGAGAGACTTGACTCCTGTCTGGGTGAAGCATCAGCAGCTAGCTCTACATTATTTTCTGATACTATTCCTACACTGTGCCACCTTTCCTTAGTGACTTGTGAAGAAAAAGTGATTATATGTAAATACTACACTTCATTGATGGCTTGGAGATACTGTGTATCTTTCTGTAATTTTACCCAGTTAAGTGAATAAAAGCAATAGGCCCGGCCGGTAGGCACTATTCTGACTTCCTGGTGTCTTCTTTGGAGGACTTTAGTTGGCCTCAGATTGAGCTGAAGAAGTTAGTTTACTGTTCTCTTGACTTAAAACTTCATCTTGTTGGAACAAACATTTTCTAATACCCCAAGAACTTTACCATGGGGCATAGTAACATTTGAAAGTCATTTCGCTTGCCATGTTATTTATTCCTTGGTGAGAAAGATAATCTGGTCTTTTCAGATACTTTATAATGTATCCTTCAGTTGTGAATTAGCTGTCTTTATTTCAGTT
Organism: Colobus angolensis palliatus; assembly: GCF_000951035.1. NCBI lineage: Eukaryota > Metazoa > Chordata > Mammalia > Primates > Cercopithecidae > Colobus > Colobus angolensis. The sequence continues at coordinate 6,034,245 of NW_012116266.1, forward strand.
CGTTCATTGATGGACTCAACATTCATTCAGGACCTAGTTTGTATTAGGCACTCTGCTAGGTGCTAAGACTGCAGAAATGCGTAAGGGTGGACAGCAGCTTTGAAGCAGCTCAGCACCTAATGGGGAAGACAGGCAGGTAGATCATTACAGCCGGAGAGCGGTATACCCCTTAGGAGAAATGCCACATTTAGTAAGATTCAGGAAAGCCATCCCAAGGAAATAACGTCAATCACTCATGTTTGCCAAACGCTAATTTTTACCCTTCTGAGGAAAGCTGTAGACTCTTTCCTCAAAAAAACAAAATTTTGCACATGATTTCAGGTATTTTCCTATTCCTTGGAAATCCAAATATCTCAGTGTAAAACTCTAAAGACATTTAATGTCTTCAGTCCAAATTAACCCTCTAAAACTTGCCACTTTTCCTATTTTAAAAGTATACTTTCCAGGTTGAATATTTTGTACTGTTAATATTCTAGAACCTGACCCCATCTTTGTCATCATACAGACTTTAGTTACCACCTCGAGTGTTAACCTTTTCATTCTTTGCTAGCCTATGTGTCACAGTTGTAATTAATAATTCATATGCTGCTGTTTTAGGAAAGTTAAGTTTTGGAGTCACCTTTAAAAAGAATGCAGTTTGATTATCTCCTACTGGTAGTAAACAGTTTTGCTTCCTTTTTTTTCCCGAGACTTTCAGGATCCGGTTTTACCTTTTACTCTTGAAGATTCATCACAAACATTATGGATATGGATATGTACATTTGAGATTGGTTATGAACGGTTGTTAAGACCTCTTTAAGTCTTTAACATGGGAGTTAAATACAGCGCGCGAACGCTTTCCGCATATGGAGCACTGGTGCTGAGGGGCCGCCCCAGAAGGCCCGGCAGGTCCGGGGGTGGGGGTGCTCGGAGGGAGCCAGGAGGGCCCCGGGCCAATGCCTTCCACTTCCCCATGCCTCACAGAGCTCACACTCAGCTCCTCGGATGTTCTGACCGGCTTGGTGTTTGTCATCTCACTTTATTAAGTAAGGAGGAAATCGGGAAAGGAGAGATAGAGAGGGTCCCCGAGTTCATTCAAGAGCAGACCGAGAGATGCGC
>NW_012116266.1:6035697-6043789 GCF_000951035.1 Colobus angolensis palliatus
GGAGGCTCCGGCCACTCGCGCGCGCGCGCGGCTTCTCGGGTCCTTGCTGGCCTCCTTGGTTCTCTCGGGGACCCCGGCCGCTGCTTGCGGCCTTCTACCAGGCGAGGCCCTGCTCGGGGTTCTTCCGGCCTCCCACCAGGCAAAACCCGCAAGGAGCGGTTTCTGGCGTGACTGGGTCCCTGCGGCTGAAGGGCGCTTCCCGGCCACGCTCGCTGTAGTGAAGGAGCGCGGCAGCCCGGGGCTCATTTGGGTGATTTCTCTCGGCCGTGGAGGTCGCTCCTAGTAGAGGCGGCGGCCAATCACCCAAACAGCCCTCAGGTGCCTCCCTGCTGACCTCTTTTTAACGTGGTGCTAATTTTTATTTCGCTATTATTTTGTAATGGGAATATCTTCTTTAGAAACTAATTGGCAACCGATGGAGAAAAACAACACATAGTAAATGTGCGGTTTGGGTTGAACTGCAGAGTGCACGGGCCCACGAGGGGCTCCGCGCACAGATCCTGCTCCCCAGGCCGTGAACCCGGCCCCACGGCACATATCTGGCTCCTGGAAACGCGGGTCAGCTGGTCAGGTGCCCAGGTGATGTCAGTGGTCCGATACCTGATGCTCTAAGGAAGACGGAGAGGGGAAAGCCGGGAGTCCATCCTGGCAACTTACCCGCGGTGCTGGGGCGTTGCCAGTAGAGGGGGTGGAATCAGTTTTCGTGTAATAGATGATCTTGATGCACACAGCATAAAGGCTGTTATAAACTATGGGTCTCTAAAATAGATTGTTGGGAAGATAACATTTTTCCATGGTTTTTATTTTTCCCAAAAGTATTTATGTATTGATTTATTTGGTTCTGACTCAGGCGACGTACTGTAAGATGATATTACTTTAATCATCTTCACATCAGTATTTATGGAATAGCCACAGGTGCCTCAACCTTTAGTAGGAGTTAATTATACATTTTCTGGCCGAATAAACGTCTCCGAATGGTATGTATGTATTTTTATATGACCAAAATTTTAAATCGTTTAGTATTTATCTGTGCCTATCAAACCCAGTATTCTTTGAAATCTCTATTTAATAGTGCAAAATGATTGTTTTTCTAGTCATTGAAACAGCTATGTGGAAGGCAGTGTTCTAATTATCAGTTTAATTTTAGAATTAGAAGGGTGCTCAGAGATCAGCCAGTTCAAAGAGGAAAAACTGCAAATATGAGACTACTGGAAAAAGTAGGATGCCGTATTTTTTATTATAAATATCATAAAAAATATAAAACAAACTTTATACCAGTTACGGAACTAGGACCAGATATCAAAATATTAGATATAAAATGGATAATATACTGTCTTGTTCTACTATACTGCCAAACTTTGTGATTTCATTGTGTTATCCTATATTTACATTTTTTCTTTTATACTTTAGCTTTTTCAGTACTCACTGTGCTTCCTTTAAAATTTTATCCTTTTTATATTCTTTAACAACAACAGATGGGATATGTAGAAAGAGTTTTAAATATATCTGTAACTGGAAAGATTTCCTTGTTCGAAGTAGATTTTGTTATTTAATAATATTCTTATTGCCCTGTTCCATTTTGTCTGTTTTTCATTCATCCCTTAAGTTTCATGTTTTTTTTTTTTGGAAATCAAAATTTTCAAACTTGTGCTTGGATCCAGTATTCACCATTAAAAGTTAGTCACCTTCTATGTATCTCATTATTATTTGCCATTATTGACTCACTTGCATATAACACTAGGGTTTTTAAATTCCTTTGTTAATTTAGTTGAGATAAAAAATAGACTAAAGTAACACAATATATTTACAGCAGCCGACATTAACAACTGTTAACATTTTGTTGTATTTATTTCTAGTATTTTTTTAGATGCAGAAATAAAATATTTCCAATAAAGCTGAAGTCTCATCCCACCCATCCATAACCAGGTACTCAACATCATGAGTTGATATCTGTGTTTTGTATTTTTTAAATTATATTTTATATGTGTCTGTTATTGCATGTGTTTTTAAATTTTAAATAAGTTACATCATATTGCATATGGCCTGCACTTGTGTTTTTCACTCAGTATTGTTTTATTTTGGTTTTTTGAGACGGAGTCTCGCTCTGTCGTCCAGGCTGGAGTGCAGTGGCCGGATCTCAGCTCACTGCAAGCTGCGCCTCCCGGGTTCACGCCATTCTCCTGCCTCAGCCTCCCAAGTAGCTGGGACTACAGGCTCCTGCCACCACGCCTGGCTAATTGTTTGTATTTTTAATAGAGACCGGGTTTCACCGTGCCAGCCGGAATGGTCTCAATCTCCTGACCTCGTGATCCGCCCGCCTCTGCCTTCCACAGCACTGGGATTACGGGTGTGAGCCACCATGCCTGGCCTCACTCCGTATTATTTAAAAAATTGATTTGGATTGATATTGATAGTTCTAGCCACTAACATATTTGTTTTAAATGTTTTTTTTTTATTGTTGTTGTTTTGAGACGGAGTCTCGCTCTGTCACCCAGGCTGGAGTGCAGTGGTGCCATCTCTGCTCACTGTAACCTCTGCCTCCTGGGTTCAAGCAATTCTCCTGTCTCAGTCTCCTGAGTAGCTGGGACTACAAGCACATGCCACCACACCCAGCTAATTTTCTTATTTTTAGTAGAGATGGGGGTTTTACCATATTATTCAGGCTGGTCTCAAACTCCTGGATTTAGGTGATCCACCCACCTCAGCCTCCCAAAGTGCTGGGATTACAGGCGTGAGCCACCGCGCCCACCCTTAATTATTTATATAGTATTCTGTCTTATGAATATACTACATTTTTATCTGTATAGCTTTTTACTAATATACTTAGATTGTTTCTAGTTTTTTATTACAATGCTAAAATAAGTAGACGTTCATTTGGTAAATACTGAGTATCTACTATATGTCTTGCACTATTTGCTCACAAACAGATGAAAATCTCTGCCCACACAAAGCTTTAAATACCTAGTGGTGGAATTGCTAGGTCACGAAGTAGGAGCATGTTTAGTTTTATGAGAAACTGCCAGACCATTTTCCAAAATGGTTATACCGTCTAATGCTTTCATTGGCAATATATGAGTTCCAGTTACTCACATTCTCACCAGTTTTGGTGTTGTCAGTCTTTGTCATTTAAGCTATTATCGTGGATGTGTATTGGTGTATCATCATGAGTTGAGAATTCATTCCTACTCTTGCTTTTATCAAAAGTTTTTTTGTTTTTGAGGGGAAATTCACATAACATACCATTAGCCTTTTTTTTTCTTTTTTACTGTGACTAAACAAACCCAAACAGCTGTTTTGAAGTGTACAATTCAGTGATATTTATTGTTTTCACAATGTTGTGAGATCACCAGCTCTCTCTAGTTTGAAAACTTTTTCATCACCCCATAAAGACACCCCTTACTCATTAATTACTTGATTTGTAGTTTTTTTGTTGCTGAGTGGTATTCCATTGCACATTATTACTATAATTTGTTCACCTGTTAATAGATATTCTAATTTTTAGCTATTTTGAATAAAGCTGGCAAGAACATTTACAGGTCTTTGGGCATATTTTTCATTTATCTTGGGTAAATAAGAATACAATTGCTGGATTGTGTGTGTTTCCAAGAAACTCAATTTTTTCTGAAGTGCTTATACCCATTTTATATTCCCACAACCAATGTATGAAGGTTCCAGTTGTTCCTCATTGTTGCCAGCACTTTGAATTGACAGATTGGTTGTTAAGCAAGATCAAATGGGGGTGTGCTGATACCTCTTTGTGGTTTTAATTTTTGTTTCCCTGATGAATAATGTTGTTGAATGTATTTTTATATGCTTAATGGCCATTAGTATATAGTTGTACACTGCATAAAGGTGTTTTGGTCAATGATGGACCACAGATATGACAGTAGTCACATAAGATTGTAATAGCATATTTTTATTGTACCATTTCAGTGTTTAGACATGTTTAGATACACAAATACTTACGATCATTGTGTTGCAGTTGCCTACAGTATTCAGTATGTAACATGCTATACAGGTTTGTAGCCTGGGAGCAATAGCCCCTAGGTATGTGGTAGGCTTATAACATTTGGTTTGTATAAGTACATTCTGTGATGTTCTCACAATGATGAAATCACCTAATGACACATTTCTCAGAACATATTCCCACAGTTAATGCATGACTGCATGTGAATATCTTTTGTTAGTTTGTTCAAATAATTTATCTGTTAAAATGAGATTTTCTTATTACTCAGTTGTAATTATTCTTCATATATTCAGAACACAGGTCTGTTCATATGTGTGTGTGTATGTATGAAAAGTTTCCTCCAAATTTTCATTTTCTGAATTGTGTTTTTCAAATAACAATTTTAAATTTTGGTGAAATCCAACTTCTTGATTTTTTTTTCTTTTATAATTCACGTTTTAAATAGTCTAAGAAATCATTGTCTGCCCCCAGGTTGCAAAGATTTTTTCTTCTGGGAGTTTTACAGTTTTTTGAGATGGAATCTCACGCTCTTGCCCAGGCTGGAATGCAGTGGCAGGATCTCAGCTCACTGCAACCTCCATCTCCCAGGTTCAAGTGATTCTCCTGCCACAGCCTCCTGAATAGCTGGGACTACAGGCACCTGCTACTTTGCCCAGCTAATTTTTTGTATTTTTAGTAGAGACAGAGTTTCACCATATTGGCCAGACTGGTCTCGAACTCCTAACCTTGTGATTCGCCCGCCTCAGCTTCCCAAAGTGCTGGGATTACAAGCATGAGCCACCACACCTAGCCAGGAGTTTTACAGGTTTTAAATTTTACATTTAAGTCTGTTACACATTTTGAATTACTCTTTGTAAATGATGTTAGTTAAGAATTGGGGAGCAGTTCTTTTGACATATGGATATCTGGTTGTCCTTGCATTGTCTGTTAAAAGTCAAATCTTTCCACCAGTGAATTGCTTTGGCGCCTCTGTTTGTCCATTTTGGGTTACTATAAAGGAATACCTGAGACTGCATAATTTATGAAGAAAAGCAGTTTATTTGGCTCACAGTTCTGCAGGCTGTACAAGAAGCATGGTGCAGCATCTGCATCTGATGAGGGCCTCAGGCTTCTTCCACTCATGGAGGAAGGTGGAGGGGGAGCAGGCGTCGCATGGTGAGAGAGGGAAGGGTGCCACACTCTGTTAAAGAGCCAGCTCTCACATGAACTTACAGAGTAAGAACTCACTCATCACCAAGCCATTCATGAGGAATCCACCCCCGTGACTTCCCAGAAGGCCCAACCTCCAATGTTAGGGATCACATATCAACATGAAATTTTTAGGGGATAAACATCCAAACTATATCAGTGCCCTTGTCAGAAATCATTTGGTTGTATATTTGTGGATGTATTTCTCTGTGTTCTCTAATTTTTCTCAGCAATGTGCTATAGTTTTTAATAGCACTGTGGTTTGTATTTCACTTAATTTGCTGCTAAATATTTCATAGCTTTGTATGTTATTAAAAATGAGAGTGGATTTTAAATTTCACTTTCTAGGCTAGGTGTGGTGGCTCACACCTATAATCCTAGCACTTTGGAAGCCTAGGCGAGGGGATCACTTGAGGCCAGGAGTTTGACACCAGCCTGGGCAACATAGGGAGACTCCATCTCTACCAAAAAAAAAAAAAAAAAATCACTTCCTAATTGTTTGCTACTAATATATAGAAATGTGATACATTTGTTTTACATTGTCTGATTCACTAATTGCTGAATTTGCTCAGATCTGTTGCATTAGATCTAATAGATTTTTAAAGATTCTTTAGGATTTTTTTGCATACATAATCATGACACCTGTGAATAAAGACATCTTTGCCTTTTCCTTTTAAATGTGGAAGGGGTGTGAGCAGTCATCTTTGCCTCTTACCCAATATTAAAGGAAAAATATTCACTATTTCACAGTTAAGTATGATGTTAGCTGTGTGGGATTTTTTGTTGCTGTTTTCTTTTTTTTTCTTTGTTTTTTTTTGGTGGGGGGAATAGAGTCTTGCTCTGTCACCCAGGCTAGAGTGCATTGGCACAATCCCGGCTCACTACAGCCTCTGCCTGTCAGGTTCAAGCAATTCCCCTGCCTCAGCCACCCAAGTCGCTGGGACTATGGGTGTGCAGCACTATGCCCAGCTAATTTTTGTATGTTTAGTGGACACAGGGTTTCACCATGTTGGCCAGGCTGGTCTCCAACTCCTGACCTCACATTTTCTGCCCACCTTGGCCTCCCAAAGTGCTGGGATTACAAATGTGAGCCACCGTACCCGGCCAGAGTTTCTTTTTCTTAAATCATGAGTGAGTGATACATTTTTTCATTTCTTTCCTACATCTATTGAAATGGTGATACTTCTCCTTTAATCTCTTAATTTAATGAATTACATAGACTGATTTTCTTTTTTTTTTTTTTTTTTTGAGATAGACTCTTGCTCTTTCACCCAGGCTGGAGTTCTGTGGTGCCATCTCAGCTCACTGCAGTCTTCACCTACCAGGATCAAGCAGTCCTCCCACCTCAGCCTCCCAAGTAGCTGGGACTACAAGTGTATGCCACCACACCCAGCTAATTTATTTTTATTTTTATTTTGAGACAGTCTTGTTCCTGTCCCCCAGGCTGGAGTGCAGTGGCACACTCTCGTCTCACTGCAACCACCGCCTCCTGGGTTCAAGCAGTTCTTCTGCCTCAGCCTCCTGAGTAGCTGGGATTATAGGAGCGCACCACCATGCCTGGCTAATTTTTGTATTTTTAGTAGAGACAAGGTTTCACCATGTTGGCCAGGCTCATCTGGAACTCCTGATCTCAGGTAATCCACCCATATCAGCCTCCCAAAGTGCTGAGATTACCGGTGTGAGCCACCGCACCTGGGCCATAGACTGATTTTGAAATGGTAAGCAAATCTTGCATCAGTTCCACCTAGTTAGTCATGTTTTATCCATGTATATATATACATACACACACACACACACCCCTATTACTCTATTAGATTTGTTAGGATTTTGTGAAGGGTTTTTCATTCATATTTAATAAAAATATTGGTCTATAATAATCTTTTCTTGTAATATCTGTTTGGTTTTGAGGGCAAAGTTATGCTGGCTCATAAAATGAGTTGGGAACTATTCTTTCCTCTTCTACTCTATGAAAGAGTAAGTTTGGTTATGTCCTAAATGTTTGACCGAATTCACCAGTGAAGCTATCTGGTCCTGAAAGGGTTTGGTTTTGTTTTGTTTTCATGGGATTTAAAAAATTATTGATTCACTTTTTAAAATGAGTATAAGATAATATGGATGCTCTCTTTCTCTCTTGTGTTAGTTTTTGGTAAGTTGCATTTTTCAAGGGATTTGTTCATTTAAGTTGTAGAATCTTTTGGTGTAAAGTTGTTAAAAACATACCTTTATTAATCTTTTAATGTCTGTAGGATCTATAGTGACGTTCCTTCTTTTATTCCTAATACTGCTCATTTATGTTTTTCTTTCTTTGTTGATAAGTCTTACTAGAAGCTTTTTAAATTTAATAATTTTTTCAAATCAACCCATTTTTAACTTTAATTTTCTTATTTGTCCATTTTCTATTTACTGACTTATTTTTATTGTTTCTTCTACTTGGGGTTTATTTTGCTCTTCTTTTTCTAATTTCTCAAGGTGGAAGCGTAGATAATTGATTTTATACCTTTTTTTCTTTTTTTTATTGAGATGGAGTCTTACTCTGTCACCCAGGCTGGAGTGTAGTGGCATGTTCTTGGCTCACTGTAACCTCCGTCTCCTGGGTTCAACTGATTCTCCTGCCTCAGCCTCCCAAGTAGCTGGGATTACAGGTGCTCGCCACCACACCCAGCTAATTTTTGTATTTTTAGTAGAGGTGGGGTTTCACCATGTTGGCTAGGCTACTCTCAAACTCCTGACCTCAAGTGATCTGCCTGCCTCTGCCTCCCAAAGTGTTGGGATTACAGGTCTGAGCCACCGCACCAGCCCTTTTTTTTCTAATGTAGGTATTTAAAGCTGTGAATTTTTCTCTAATCATGCTTTAGTTGCATTCCACAGCTTTTGATATGTTTTTATTATCATTGAGTTTAAAATATTTTAAAATTCCTCTGATTTCTTTGACCCTTT
>NW_012116266.1:6044874-6045537 GCF_000951035.1 Colobus angolensis palliatus
CTGTTTTGGTGAATCTTTCAGTTACCCTTAGGGAAAAATAATGTATTCTGCTCTTGGTGGGTGGACTGGCGTATAAATGTCAGTTAGGCCAAGTTGGTTAAAAGTGTTTCTCAAAAAAAAAAAGGCGGGGGGGATTGTTTAAAACTTTTATGGTTTCACTTTTTTTTTTTTTTTTTTTGAGATGCAATCTCACTTTGTCGCCCAGGCTGGAGTACAGTAGCATGATCTCGGCTTACTCAACCTCTGCCTCCTGGGTTCAAGCGATTCTCCTGTCTCAGCCTCCCGAATAACTGGGATTACAGGCGTGTGCTACCACACCCAGCTAATTTTTGGGTTTTTAGTAGAGATGAGGTTTCACCAGGTTGGCCAGGCTGGTCTCGAACTCGTAACCTCAAGTGATCCACCCACCTCAGCCTCCCAAAGTTCTGGGATTACAGATGTGAGCCATTGCACCTGGCCTTCACTTTTTAAAAAAATGTCTACTTATGTCAGTTACTATTCTGGGGGCAGTGTTAAGTCCCTCATTGTGATTGTAAATTTGACAGTTTCTCCTTTTAGTTCTGTCAGGTTATTTTTTTTTTCCTTGTATTTAAGAGCTTTATCATTTAGTAATATCCACAGTTAAGATTGCTATGTCTTTTTTTTTTTTTTTTTTTTTTTTTT
>NW_012116266.1:6047899-6049304 GCF_000951035.1 Colobus angolensis palliatus
GCGGAGCTTGCAGTGAGCTGAGATCCAGCCACTGCACTCCAGCCTGGGTGACAGAGCAAGACTCTGTCTCAAAAAAAAAAAAAGAATATTAGGTCAAGATGGTAACCTCTCTGTGGGTAACTTAGGTGCTTAGTGTGGAGTTTGTGGGACTGATTGAATGGTGATAAGTAATTACCATATTCTTTCTACTTTAGATAAACACAGGTTTGCATTTAATGTAATTGGATTTTCCTATGTCCGTGTCTTATTGATGCTATGATTACAGTGCCAATCATAGCACCCAGAACAAAGCTGGCATTAAATGTGCATATGAAACTGACTGTCATATTGGTACTATTTTCAAATTTCAGGTAATTTTTGTTCTGCACGAGTTACAGTATCTCTGTGTGTTTGTAAATTTCAGCTACTCTGGTCCTGAATAGACCAGTATCTCAGTAACCAAATCATGTTTGACTAAACAGTAATTAAGATCCGATCTGAAAATATTTATATTTATAATCTGAATTCAATTCTAATATAATATTAAAGCTGATACTTTATAAAATGTATTCTTTAGGGCAGTTTGAGGGGCAGATCCTCAATTTGTCACTTGCTGGTTTGTCTTTCATATCAGTTACCCTTAATAATTTTAGTAGGCTTCATTTCATCTCAATCCTTGAAAGGAGACAGACAAAAGAGCCTGTAACCTAATGTACTTATTGATTTGCCAGAGCCAAAAACCATTCCTGAATTAATGGGCGGTTGATGAAAGATTAGTCAGGCAGAGCCTTTAAAGTAGGATGTATATGATATAGCCATCCACCACGTAGCAACAGGGATACGTCCTGAGAAATGTGTCCTTAGGCAATTTTGTCATTGTATGAACGTCATAGAGTGTACTTACACAAACCTAGATGGTGTAGCTTGCTACACCCCTAGACTGTCTGATACAGCCTGTTGCTCCTAGGCTACAAACCTGTATAGCATGTTCCTGTACTGAATATGGGAGGCAACTGTAACACAATGGTATTTATGTATCTAAACAAGGGAAAGGTTTGCTCAGTGGCAAACCATGGCTGTGACATCACTAGACAATAGGATTTTCTCTGCTCCATTATAATCTTTTTTAAAATAGGTTTCTTTTTTTAAATTTTACTTTAAGTTCTGGGATACATGTGCAGAACATACAGGTTTGTTACATAGGTATACATGTGTCATGGTGGTTTGCTACACCTATCAACCCGTCATCTAGGTTTTAAGCCCTGCATGCATTAGATATTTGTCCTAATGCTCTCCCACCCCTTTCTCCCAACCCCCGACAGGCCCCGGTGTGTGATGTTCCCCTCCCTGTGTCCATGTGTTCTCATTGTTCAACTCCCACTTATGAGTGAGAACATGTGGTGTTTGGTTTTCTGTTCCTGTGTTA
>NW_012116266.1:6049725-6056175 GCF_000951035.1 Colobus angolensis palliatus
GTAAAAGCATTCCTATTTCTCTACATCCTCTCCAGCATCTGTTGTTTCCTGACTTTTTAATGATCACCATTCTAACTGGCATGAGATGGTATCTCATTGTGGTGTTGATTTGAATTTCTCTAGTTACCAGTGTTGATGAGCTTTTTTCCATTTGTTTATTGGCCACATAAAGGTCTTTTGAGAAGTGTCTGTTCACATCCTTTGCCCACTCTTTGATGGGGTTGTTTTTTTTCTTGTAAATTTGTTTAAGTTCCTTGTAGATTCTGGATATTAGACCTTTGTCAGAAGGATAGATTGCAAAAATTTTCTCCTATTCTGTAGGTTGCCTGTTCACTCCGATGATAGTTTCTTTTGCTGTGCAGAGGCTCTTTAGTTTAATTAGATCCCATTTGTCAATTTTGACTTTTGTTGCCATTGCTTTTGGTGTTTTCATCATGAAGTATTTGCTCATTCCTGTGTCCTGAATGTTATTGCCTAGGTTTTCTTCTACGGTGTTTATGGTTTTAGGTCTTATATTTAAGTCTTTAATCCATCTTGAGTTAATTTTTGCATAAGGTGTGAGGAAGGGGTCCAGTTTCTATTTTCTGCATATGGTTAGCCAGTTTCCCCAGCACCATTTATTAAACAGGGACTCCTTTCCCCATTGCTTGTTTTTGTCAGGATTGTCGAAGATCAGATGGTTGTAAATGTGTGGTATTATTTCTGAGGTCTCTGTTCTGTTCTATTGGTCTACATATCTTTTTTGGTACTATGCTGTTTTGGTTACTGTAGACTTGTAGTATAGTTCAAAGTCAGGTGGCATGATACCTCTAGCTTTGTTCTTTTTTGCTTAGGATTGTCTTGGCTATATAGGCTCTTTTTTGGTTCCATATGAAAATTAAAGTAGTTTTTTCTAATTCTGTGAAGAAAGTCCATGGTAGCTTGATGGGAATAGCATTGAATCTATAAATTACTTTGGGCAGTATGGCCATTTTCATGATATTGATTCCTCCTATCCGTGAGCATGGAATGTCTTTCCATTTGTTTGTGTCCTCTCTTGTTTCCTTGAGCAGTGGTTTGTAGTTCTCCTTGAAGAGGTCCTTCACATCCCTTGTAACTTATATTCCTAGGTATTTTATTTTCTTTGTAGCACCTGTGAATGGGAGTTCACTCATGGTTTGGCTCTCTGCTTGTCCATTATTGGTGTATAGGAATGCTTGTGATTTTTGCACATTGATTTTGTATCCTGAGATTTTGCTGAAGTTGCTTATCAGCTTAAGGAGTTTTTGGGCTGAGACGATGGAGTTTTCTAAATACACAATCATGTCATCTGTAAACAGAGATAAGTTGACTCCTCTCTTCCTATTTGAATACCCTTTCTTTCTTTCTCTTGCCTGATTGCCCTGGCCAGAACTTCAATACTATGTTGAATAGGAGTAATGAGAGTGGGCATCCTTATCTTGTGCCGGTTTTCAAAGGAAATGCTTCGAGCTTTTGCCCATTTAGTATGATATTGGTTATGGGTTTGTTATAAGTAGCTTTTATTATTTTGAGATATGTTCCTTCAATACCTAGTTTATTGAGAGTTTTTAGCATGAAGGGGTGTTCGAATTTTTCGAAGGCCTTTTCTGCATCTATTGAGATAAATCATGTGGTTTTTGTCATTGGTTCTGTTTATGTGATGGATTATGTTTATTGATTTGCATATGGTGAACCAATCTTTCATCCCAAGGATGAAGCAGACTTGATCATGGTGGATAAGCTTTTGGATGTGCTGCTGGATTCAGTTTGCCAGTATTTTATTGAGGATTTTTGGCATCGATGTTCATCAGGGATATTGGCCTGAAATTTTCTTCTTTTGTTGTGCCAGGTTTTGGTATCAGGATTATGCTGGCCTCATAGAATGAGTTAGGGAGTCCCTCTTTTTCTTCCTTTTTTTTTTTTTCTTGAGACAGAGTCTCGCTTTGTCTCCCTGGCTGGAGTGCAGTGGTGCAATCTCAGCTCACTGCAGCCTCCACCTCCCACGTTCAACCAGTTCTCTGCCTCAGCCTCCTGAGTAGCTGGGATTCTAGTCATGCGTCACCATGCCCAGCTAATTTTTGTATTTTTAGTAGAGTCGGGGTTTCACCATGTTGGCCAGGCTGGTCTTGAACTCCTGACCTTGTGATCTGTCTGCCTTGGCCTCCCAAAGTGCTGGGGTTACAGGCGTGAGCCACCACGCCTGGCTGAGTCCCTCTTTTTCTGTTGTTTGGAGTAGGTTCAGAAGGAATGGTACCAGCTCCTCTTTGTACCTCTGGTAGAATTAGGCTCTGAATCCGTCTGGTCCTGGGCTTTTTTTTTGGTTGGTAGGCTCTTAATTACTGCCTCAATTTCAGAACTTGTTACTAGAAGGCCAGGCTCATGGTTATTGGTCTATTCAGGAATTCGACTTCTTAATGGTTTAGTCTTGGGAGGGTGTATGTGTTCAGGAATTTATCCATTTCCTCTAGATTTTCTAGTTTATTTCCATAGAGGTGTTTGTAGTATTCTCTGATGGTAGTTTGTTTTTCTTTAAGATCAGTGGTGATATCCCTTTATTATTTTTTATTGTATCTATTTGATTCTTTTTTCTTCTTTATTAGTCTGGCTAGCGGTCTATTTTGTTAATCTTTTTAAAAAACAAGCCCCTGGATTCATTGATTTTTTTGGAGGGTTTTTCGTGTCTCTATCTCCTTCAGTTCTGCTCTGATCTTAGTTATTTCTTGTCTTCTGCTAGCTTTCGAATTTGTTTGCTCTTGCTTCTTTCGTTCTTTTAATTGTGATGTTAGGGTGTCAATTTTAGATCTTTCCCTCATTCTGATGTGGGTATTTGGTGCTATAAATTTCCTTCTTAACACTGCTTTAGCTGTGTCCCAGAGATTCTGGTACGTTGTATCTTTGTTCTCATTGGTTTCAAAGAACTTCTTTATTTCTGCTCTAATTTCGTTATTTGTCCAGCAGTCGTGCAGGAGCAGGTTGTTTAGTTTCCATGTAGTTGCACGGTTTTGAGTGAGTTTATTTTTTGAGACCTCTGCCTCCTGGGTTCAAGCAATTCTCCTGCCTTAGCCTCCCAAGTAGCTGGGACTACAGGCGCCCACCACCACGCCTGGCCAATTTTTGTATTTTTAGTAGAGACGGGGTTTCACCATATTGGCCAGGCTGGTCTCAAACTCCTGACCTTGTAATCCACCCACCTTGGCCTCCCAGAGTGCTGGGATTACAGGCCTGAGCCACTGCACCCAGCCTCGAGTGAGTTTCTTAATCCTGAGTTCTATTTTCATTGCACTATGGTCTGAGACTGTTTGTTATGATTTCTGTTCTTTTGCATTTGCTGAGGAATGTTTTACTTCCATTTTTGTGGTTGATTTTAGAATACGTGCTATGTGGCACTGAGAAGAATATATATTCTGTTGATTTGGGGTGGAGAGTTCTGTAGATGTCTATTAGGTCCACTTGGTCCAGAGCTGAGTTCAAGTCCTGAATATCCTTGTTAATTTTCTGTCTCGTTGATCTGTCTCATATTGACAGTGGGGTGTTAAAGTCTCCCACTATTATTGTGTAGGAGTCTAAGTCTTTGCAGGTCTCTAGGAACTTGTTTTATGAATCTGGTTGTTCTTATATTGGGTGCATATATATATTTAGGATAGTTAGCTCTTCTTGTTGCATTGATCCCTTTATCATTATGTAATGCCCTTCTTTGTCTTTTTTGATCTTTGTTGGTTTAAAGTCTGTTTTATCAGAGACGAGGATTGCATCCCCTGACCTTTCTCTCTGGCTGCCCTTAACATTTTTTCCTTCTTTTCACCTTGGAGAATCTGACGATTATGTGTCTTGGGGTTGCTCTTCTCGAGGAGTATCTTAAGTGGTATTCTCTGTATTTCCTGAATTTGAATGTCATCCTGTCTTGCTAGGTTGGGGAAGTTCTCCTGGATAATATCCTGAAGTGTGTTTTCCAACTTGGTTCCATTCTCCCCATCACTTTCGGGTACACCAATCAATCATAGGTTTGGTCTTTTCACATAGTTCCATATTTCTTGGGGGCTTTGTTCATTCCTTTTCATTCATTCTTCTCTGATTTTGTCTTCATGCCTTATTTCAGTAAGTTTATCTTCAATTTCTGATATCCTTTCTTCCGCTTGATTGATTCAGCTATTGGTATTTGTGAATGCTTCATGAAGTTCTCATGCTGTGTTTTTCAGCTCCATCAGGTAATTTATGTTCTCATCTAAACTGGTTATTCTAGTTAGCAGTTCCTGTAACCTTTTATCAAGGTTCTTAGCTTCCTTGCATTGGGTTAGAACATGCTCCTTTAGCTCAGAGGAGTTTGTTACTATCCACCTTCTGAAGCCTGCTGCTGTCAGTTCGTCAAACTCATTCTCCATCCAGTTTTGTGCCCTTGCTGGAGAGGAGTTGTCATCATTTGGAGGAGAAGAGGCATTTTGTTTTATGGAATTTTCAGCATTTTTGTGCTGTTTTTTCCTCATCTTGGTGGATTTATCTCCCTTTGATCTTTGAGACTGATGACCTTTGGTTGGGGTTTTTGTGGGGGGGGTCCTTTTTGTTGATGTTGATGTTATTGCTTTCTGTTTGTTAGGTTTTCTTCTAACAGGCCTCTCTTCTGCAGATCTGCTACAGTTTGCTGCAGGTCTACTCCATACCCTATTTGCCTGGGTATCACCAGCAGAGGCTGCAGAACAGCAAATATTGCTGTCTGCTCCTTCCTCTGAAAGCTTTGTCCCAGAGAGGCACCGGCCTGATGCCAGCTGGAGCTCTCCTGTATGGGGTGCCTGTTGACCCCTGCTGGGAGGTGTCTTCCAGTCAGGAAGCATGGGGGTCTGGGACCCACTTGAGGAGGCTGTCTGTCCCCCAGCAGAGCTCAACTGCTGTGCTGGGAGAATCCTCCTTGTCAGGATCAGATGCTCTCTTCAGAGCCGACAGGCAGGAACATTTTAAGTCTGTGAAGCTGTGCCCACAGCTGTCCCTTACCCCAGGTGCTCTGTCCCAGGGAGATGGGAGTTTTATCTAAAAGCCCCTGACTGGGGCTGCTGCCTTTCTTTCAGAGATGCCCTGCCTGGTGAGGAGAAGTCTAGAGAGGCAGTTTGACCATAGCCACTTTGCCGCACTGTGGTGAGTTCTGCCCAGTCCAAACTGCCTGGCCTCCTTAGCACTGTCAGGGGAAAGCCACCCACTCAAGCCTCAGTAATGGCAGATGCCCCTGCCCCACCAAGCTCGATTGTCCCAGATCGACTTCAAACTGCTGTGCTGGCAGTGAGAATTTCAAGCCAGTGGTTCTTAGCTTGCTGGGCTCTATGGGAGTGGGACCCGCTGAGTGAGACCACTTGGCTCCCTGGCCTCAGCCCCCTTTCCAGGGGAGTGAACAGTTTTGTCTCGCTGGGGTTCCAGGCACCACTGGGGTACCAAAAAAAAAACCAAAAAAACTCCTGCAGGTAGCTCGGTGCCTGCCTAAAAAGCTGCCCAGTTTTATGCTTGAAACCCAGGGCCCTGGGGGTATAGGCACACGAGGGAATCTTCTGGTTTGTGGATTGCAAAAACTGTGGGAAAAGCGTAGTGTCTGGGCTAGATAGCACGGTCCCTCATGGCTTCCCTTGGCTGGGACAGGGAGGGCCCCAGCTCCTTGCACTTCCTGGATGAGGCAGCGCCCCACACTGCTTCTGCTTGCCCTCTGTGGGCTGTACCCACTGCCTAACCAGTCCCAGTGAGATGAACTGGGTACCTCAGTTGGAAATGCAGAAATCACCCGCCTTCTGCATTTGTCTTGCTGGGAGCTGCAGACTGTAGCTGTTCCTATTTGGCCATTTTGCCAGATCTCTGCTCTATTATAATTTTATGGGACCACTGTTGTATATATGTTCCATCATTGGCCAAAATGTCATTATGCGGTGCATGACTGTATATATCTGTACACACACAAAATATATATGTATGTATACAAAGACTAGATGTTGTCTTATTACAATAATACAACTTAAAGAGATTTACGACTTTCAGACTGTGTGTTAGAACCATGACTGAGATCAGGGGTCTGCAGACTTTTTCTGTAAATGGCCAAATAGTAAATAATTTTTGCTTTGTAGGCTGTGCAATTTGCTGGATGTACCTAACCACCTTTGTAGCAAGAAAGCAGCTAAAGACTATTTGCCATCAGGCCATAGTTTGCCAATCAGCCCAGATCTCTGAATTGAGTTGGGACATGTTCTTAGTTAGGGAGATCATTTGCCCACAGACGACTTTTTTCTGAAATGAGTTAGAGCACTTTAGTAAACTTGTTTCAGTTCCTTTTATTAGATGGAGTCCGATACAATTGCTGTTTTTGTAGGTAAAAAAATGGCCTAATGTTGGCGATTTCACGGGGTCAACCAAAAATTTGAAAATATGCTGTTTGGCTGGGCGCAGTGGCTCACGCCTCTAATCCTAGCACTTTGGGAGACCAAG
>NW_012116266.1:6057095-6057446 GCF_000951035.1 Colobus angolensis palliatus
CGAGACCAGCCTGCCTAACATGGCGAAACCCCATCTCTACTAAAAATACAAAAATTAGCTGGGCATGGTGGCTAATCTCACCACCTCCTCACTTCTCCCCCCTCTAGTAGTCCCCAGTGTCTACTATTCCTGTCGTTATGTCCATGTGTACTCAATGTTTAGTTCCCACTTAAAAATGAAAACGTGGCATTTGATTTTCTGTTCCTGCATTAATTTGCTTAGGATAATGGCCTCCAGCTGCATTTGTATTGCTGCAAAGGACATGATTTTGTTCTTTTTTGTGGCTGCATAGTATTCCATGGTGTATATGTATCACATTTTCTTTATCCAGCCCACTGTTTTTTTTTTTTT
>NW_012116266.1:6057526-6072902 GCF_000951035.1 Colobus angolensis palliatus
TTGTATTTTTTAGTAGAGACGGGGTTTCACCGTGTTAGCCAGGATGGTCTCGATCTCCTGACCTCGTGATCCGCCCGCCTTGGCCTCCCAAAGTGCTGCGATTACAGGCTTGAGCCACCACACCCGGCCAATCCAGCCCACTGTTGATGTGCATCTAGGCTGATTCCATGTTTTTGCTATTGAGACTAATGCTGCAGTGAACATACAAGTGCCTGTATCTTTTTGTTTACCACCCTTTCTATTTTCTTAAAGGTCTCATTTATTCTCACTGCTTAACTATTTCTATATATATATATATATCAGTAGATAATTCCCATGTAATATTTCATTCTAAGCTCTGATAAAAAGTAAAATGAAAAAATATAACATGAATTCTTAAGTGCCAGCAATTTCTATTCCAAGCACTTTACATATATTTCTCATTTAATTCTTTTTTTTGAGATGGAGTTTCACTCTTGTTGCCCAGGCTGGAGTGCAGTGGCGCGATCTCGGCTCACAGCAACCTCCACCTCCCGGGTTCAAGCCATTCTCCTGCCTCAACCTCCGGAGTAGATGGGGTTACAGGCATGCGCCACCACACCTGGCTAATTTTGTATTTTTAGTAGAGACGGGGTTTCTCCATGTTGGTCAGGCTGGTCTCAAACTCCAGACCTCAGGTGATCCACCCGCCTCGGCCTCCCAAAGTGCTGGGATTACAGGCATGAGCCACAGCGCCCAGCCCATTTAATTCTTATAACAATCCATTTACTTCATTATTCCTATTTTACTGATGAGGAAACTAAAAGAGAGATTAATGTCACTTGCACAAGGTCCCACAGCTAATAAAAAAAAGTTCTTAGCTTCATCCTAGACAGTCTGACTAGAGACCCAAGCTTGAAACAATTTTTTATTACTACGGTTTTAATTACCTGTTAGAAATTTTGGAAAACTCTGATGTCCCTGATCATTTCAGATTCAAGATGTCACAGATGAAATGTCTAACCTTCCCACTTAGAGAACTGCTTCTTCTAATTGCCCTTATTTTTCTGGGGCAAAACTGCTTAATCATTATTTACCAAGTTTTATAGATATCTGCCTTCTTATCCCTTCTTACACTAATGCCCTTGGTCCAGGCTTTTATTAGATTATGTCTGGAATATGGAGAGATTGTTCTGAACTCTGTGTTTAGTCTCTCTATTAAACAGATCTCTACAATCTGTACCATCAATCTGCCTTTCTCTTCTTCAGCCTGTATTTGGAATAGTATTTCCTTTCCTCCTGCTGTTAAAATCTGTTTTTCTTCAACATACAGTTCAAAGGAAATTTCACTCATGGTACCCAGCACACCAGAATTTCAATCCTTATTTCTGTTATTTATTAGGTGTTCGATTGTTAGCAGGAGAGGGGGAGACCAGCTCCCTTACAAAGTTCATGTGATTTAATATATAGTCTTGTAATAACTATTTTAACTTCTCAGATGTTTTTATATGCACTTACTGATTATTAGTCATATTTCAGGTAAGATTGCTACATAAAACTATAAGCACTTAATATATATTTAGCAATGAATGAATGACTCACTTTTGGATAAGGGCTTGCAAGTGTTGGATAGTGTGGTATTATTTTTCATCAACATTTGCTGGTTCCTAACTTCCATAGCTCTCACTACAGTCTTGTTATAGTGTTGGGTGTGTTAGGCTTCAGGGACAGGCCTCTGACCTTCTCCTGCCTTCCTTTCAGCTGCCTTGAGACTCTGACGTGTTTCCCTAAGTTATGGGAGCCACTCTACCTCTATTCGAGCCCAAAAAGGAATCTTGGGAACCCCCACTTTAAGCTGGTGGGTCAGAAGTTCTGGATACCCTGATTTGCAACCAGTCTCTGGTCTAGTGGGAGTGGGGGCACAGTCTTAGGGTCTCTACAAAAAAAGGAAAAAGAAATTAGCCGAGTGTGATGGCATGCACTTGTGGATCACCTGAGCTTGGGAGATTGGAGCATGATGGCGCTTCTGCCCTCCAGCCTGGGCAACAGAGCAAAACCTTGTCTTAAAAAAAAATAGAAAAACCAAAAAGGTAAAAGTATAACTGGTCTTGATAAGAAAACATTTGTACAATAATAATAGTTATTCAAATAATAGTTATACATGTCAATTGTAGCAAATTTGCTGCAGAAAACTGTCGGAAACTACAATAAACTGTCATCCATGATCCCACTGCAGAGAAAACCATTGCCGACATTTTTGAGCATTTCCTACCAGTTCCCCCCCTTCCAAAGTTGAATTATTTATCAACTGTCACCCTGAGGAATGTTGATTGTGTTTGTGAGAAAACTCATGGCTTAGGAGCCAGAGTAAGCAGGAGTACTATGTTAAACAGCAGGCTTGACTAATATATTTTCTTAATTGCATCAAACACTAATGTTATATTAAGTCAAAAGTCTTCACAGATTATTTTTCTCAAGAGGATTTCAGTGCTTCAGTGTGCACATTAATACCAGTTCCACTTGCTTTTCAGTGATGTTATAGTAATGAGACGTTTTAAGTGAATACAAATCTACCTCTAAAGACATTATTGATTTGTTTTATTTTACTTTAAGATTTGAATTCCAAATCCAGGAGACAGCTAACAATTTATATATTGTATAGTGTAAAAAGGAATAAAGTATTCCTTTTTTTTTAAGACAGAGTCTTGCTCTATCGCCCAGGCTGGAGTGCAATGGCGCGATCTCGGCTTACTGCAACCTCTGCCTCCCAGGTTCAAGTGATTCTTCTGCCTCAGCCTCCCAAGTAGCTGGGATTACAGGCGCCCACCACCATGCCCAGCTTATTTGTATTCTTTTAGTAGAAACAGGGTTTCACTATGTTTGCCAGGCTGGTCTTAAACTCCTGACCTCAAGTGATTCACCTGCCTCGGCCTCCCAAAGTGCTGGGATTGCAGGTGTGAGCCAGGCCTTAAGTATCTTGTATGAAGAAATTACTTGAGCCTATCCTTTTGCTAAATAAGAGTGAAAACTGATAGAAGCTGTAGTAGAATAATGGCCTTCCAAAGATGTCCATGTCCTAATTCCTGAAACCTATGAATATGTTACTTTCTGTGGCAAGAGACTGTGTTCAAAGAGACTTTGAATATGTAATTAAGTTAAGGATATTGAGATGGGGATATTATCCTGGATTATTTAGGTATGTCCAATATAATCACATAGGTCTTTTTAAGGGGAAGGCAGAAAGGTCAGAAGAAAATAAGACACCATGTGATGACACACAGAATAAGAGAAAGATTAGAAGATGCTATGCTGCTGGCCTTAAAGATGGAGGAAGGGGGACCCTATGCCAGGAAATGTAAGTGGCTTCTAAAAGCTAGAAAAGACAATGAAATGGATTCTCCTCTGTAGCCTCCAGAAGAAATGCAGCCCTCTGACAACTTTATTTTATGACTCTGACCTCCAGAATGGGAAGACAGTAAATTAATTTTGTTGTAAGTTACTAAGTTTGTGATCATTTTTTATAGCAGCAATAGGAAATTAATACAGAGGGAATATATCTTTCTCATTGTTGATGTTTCCTACTATCTTAAAGGAGCTCAATTAGTTTAACTCCTAGTCTCTTTCTACCCTCTCATTTTCTCCTAGAGGAGGAGTGGCTTGTCTGGTAAATTCGGGAAGCAAAAATTGAGCAAGTTTATCTCAATTCCTTCCTTCCTTCTCTCATATAGGGAAGCCTCTGGTGATTCAGTTGCCTCTGACTGGCTTGTTGAATTTAATTTTAGTGCTCAGTTATGAAGATTATTTGGCTGTCACAGTAAGCTATGTCCAGAAACTTGACCATTGTCAGTAGCAAAAATTATGTGTTGGCTTCCAGATACTACTCCTTATTTGTTTTTTTTTAAATTTTTTAAATTTTAATTTTGATTTTTTATGTATTTTTTGAGATGGAGTCTCACTGTGTCCCTCAGGCTGTAGTGCAGTGGCACATTCATAGCTCACTGCAGCCTCAAACTCCTGGGCTCAAGTGATCCTCCCACTTCAGCGTCCCCAGTAGCTGGGACTACAGGCATATGTCACAATGTATGGCTAATTTTTTAATTTTGGTAGAGATGGGGTCTCACTTTGTTGCCGAGGCTGGTACAATAGTTCTTTGACACAGCAAACCCAATTCTAGATTTTTATCCAAGAGAAATGAAAATATTTGTCTGCAAAAATACTTGTATAGGCATGTTCATAACAGCCTTATTTACAGTAGTCCCAAACTGGAAACACTGGTACATTGATACAACAGAATTCTATTCAACAATCAAAAAGAATAAACTGGGAAAAGCAAAGGAAAAAAATTCATTGCTTCTGATAGGGTAGGGATTGGCAAGACAGTGATACAAGGAAACTTTCTGGGAAGTTGGAAATGTTCTATATAAGATATCCATTTGTCAAAAGTATACAGGTAAAAAGTTCGCACCCTGGGCCCAAGAGCCAAGCTCTTGCTGTGTGTGGCTGCACTCTGGGTACCAGCTCTGCTGCGGTAAAGATCTTGACTTTACCCCAATCCTAGAGCTACTCTAATGCTGCACTCACTAGTGCTCTTATTCTCAGTTCTCTTAGCTGTTTAACAAGCATCTGCATCTCGCATTCTGTTACACAGCAGCAAGGATCCCTGCATCCCAGACACCAATGCCATTACTACCTGGGAACTCAGAACTGCAGTACCTCCACACAGTTGTACATCAGGCCTGAGTTCTGTGATTATTCTATGGGTGCTACTCATCAGGCACCAGTGCCAAGAGGGATCCCTTCAGCCATAGCTTCTCTGGTGGGAAAAAAAAATAGATTGTGGCAATCTTAGCAGTCATTGCCACCAAAGACCCAACAACTCTTGCTGCCACTGCAGAAACTCACAACATTGACTGCTATGGATCCCTGTGATTTTTATCTATACCAACCTCAGCAGACAGAGCTGCACAGAGACCACACAGTTGGCACCCTGACTGGTGCCAGAACCACTGCACCCCACCCCAGGGAGGAAAGTCAGTCCACAATGAAACTAGCCCATAAAGTCTACAAAAGGTGACTGTTCCACTAAGTGCACAGACATTAATGTAAAGCAACAAAAAAAATGGGAGACATAATACCATCTAAAAAACATAACCTCCCAGTAGCTGACCCCGAAGAAATGGACATATATAAACTGCCTCTTAAATAATTCAAAACAATTGCTTTTAAAAAAAATACAGAGGCCGGGCGCAGTGGCTCAAGCCTGTAATTCCAGCACTTTGGAAGGCTGAGACGGGTGGATCATGAGGTCAGGAGATCGAGACCATCCTGGCTAATACGGTGAAACCCCGTCTCTACTAAAAATACAAAAAAAAAATTAGCCAGGCAAGGTGGCGGGCGCCTGTAATCCCAGCTACTCGGGAGGCTGAGCCAGGAGAATGGCGTGAACCCGGGAGGCGGAGCTTGCAGTGAGCTGAGATCGGGCCACTGCACTCCAGCCCGGGTGACAGAGCAAGACTCTGTCTCAAAAAATAAAAATAAAAATAAATAAATAAAAATTAAAAAATACAGAGAAACATTTCACTGAAATCAGCAAAACAACAGATGACCAAAATAAGAAATGTAACAGATTAAAATAGTTTTTTTAAAAAAATCAAATTCTGGAGCTGACAAATACAATTAATGAACTAAAAATGCAGTAGAGAGCATTAACAGCAGACTTGATGAAGCAGAAGAATTAATACATGAACTCAAAGACAGATTATTTCAAAACATACAGTCAGAGAAGAAAACATGAAGCTTAGAAGATTTAAAGCTTACAAGATTTTCTCAAAAGAGCAAATATCCTAGTTATAGGAGTTTAAGCAGGAAAAGAGAGGGACAAAGGGCCAGAAAGTTTACTTAAATAAGTAACAGCAGAAAAATTTCCAAATCTGAGGAAAGGTATAAATATTCAGGTATGAGAAGGTCAAAGGTCTGCAATCAGATTCAACCTAAACAAGATTATACTAAGATATAATCAAACTGTCAAAAATCAAAGATGAAGAGAGCATCCTGAAAGCAGCAAGAGAAAAGCAAATCACATATAATGGAGTTCCAATAAGGCTAGAAGTGGATTCTCAGGAGAAACCTACAGGCCAGTAGAGAGAGGGATGATAAATTCAGTGTGCTGAAGGAAAAAAGGCAACTGTCAACCAACAGTACTTTACTTGGCAAAGTTGACCTTCAGAAATGGAGATAAAAACTTTCTCAAACAAAAACTGAGGTAGTTCATCACCACCAGATGTGTCTTATAAGAAATGATAAAGGGAGTTCTTCAAGCTGAGAGGAAAGGATGCTAATGAGTAACACAAAAACATCTAAAAGCATAAAACTCATTGGTACAACTACACAAATTTAGAATAATAGTATAATGGTGGATCTTTAATATGAATGTTAAAAAACAAAACTATTAAAAATAATGGCTACAATAGGCCTGGTGCGGTGGCCCATGCATGAAATCCCAGCACTTTGGGAGGCCAAGGAAGGCAGATCACCTGAGGTCAGGAGTTCGAGACCAACCTGGCCAACATGGTGAAACCCCATCTCTACTGAAAAAAAATACCAAAATTAGCTGTGCATGGTAGCAGGTGCCTGTAATCCCAGCCACTCAGGAGACTAAGGCAGGAGAATCACTTGAACCTGGGAGGTAAAGGTTGCAGTAAGCCAAGATCATGCCATTGCACTCCAGTCTGGGCAACAAGAACAAAACTCCGTCTGGAAAAAAAAACAAAAAAACTAAGAAGCAGCATCTTTGCTCCTTCTGGGATCTCTATCTGGTTCAGCCCACCTGCCTCCACTCCTGCATTGACCATGTCCATCAGGGTGAGCCAGAAGTCCTACAAGGTGTCCACCTCTGGCCCCCAAGCCTTCAGCAGCTACTCCTACATGTGTGGGCCTGATGCACGCATCAGCTCCTTGAGCTTCTCCCAAGTGGGCAGCAGCAGCTTTCTGGGTGTCCTGGGCAGAAGTTGTGGTGGGGCCAGCAGCATGGGAAGCATCACTGCCGTCACAGTCAACCAGAGCCTGCTGAGCCCCCTTAACCTGGAGGCGGAACCTAACATCCAGGCTGTGCACACCCAGAAAAAGGAGCAGATCAAGGCCCTCAACAACAAGTTTGCCTCCTTCATAGACAAGGTACAATTCCTGGAGTAGCAGAACAAGATGCTGGAGACCAAGTGGAGCCCTCCTGCAGCAGCAGAAGACGGCTCAGAACAACATGGACAACATGTTCGAGAGCTACATCAACAACCTTAAGCGGCAGCTGGAGACTGGGCTAGGAGAGGCTGAAGCTGGAGGCAGAGCTTGGCAATATGCAGTCCTCCTGGTGGAGGACTTCAAGAACATATATGAGGATGAGATCAACAAGCGTACAGAGATGGAGAATGAATTTATCCTCATCAGGAAGGATGTGGATGAAGCTTATATAAACAAGGTAGAGCTAGAGTCTTGCCTGGAAGGGCTGACTAAAGAGATCAACTTCTTCCGGCAGCTGTATGAAGAGGAGATCCAGGAACTGTAGTCTCAGATCTTGGATACATCTGTGGTGCTGTCCATGGACAACAGCCGCTCCCTAGACATGGACAGCATCATCGCTGAGGTCAAGGTGCAGTATGAGGAGATCGCCAACCACAGCCAGGCTGAGGCTGAGAGCATGTACCAGATCAAGTATGAGGAGCTGCAGATGCTAGCTGGGATGCATGCGGATGACCTGCGGCATAAGAAGACTGAGATCTCCGAGATGAACCAGAACATCAGCCAGCTCCAGGCTGAGATTGAGGGCCTCAAAGGCCAGAGGGTTTCCCTGGAGGCTGCCATCACAGATGCCGAGCAGCATGGGGAGTTGGCTGTTAAGGATGCCAATGCCAAGCTCTCCAAGCTGGAGGCTGCCCTGCAGTGGGCCATGGCATGGCAGCTGCATGAGTACCAGGAACTGATGAACATCAGACTGGCCCTGGACATCAAGATCACCACCTACAGGAAGCTGCTGGAGGGCGAGGAGAGCCGGTTGGAGTCTGGGATGCAGAACATAAGTATCCATACCAAGACCACCAGTAGCTATGCAGGTGGTCTGAGCTCAGCCTATGAGGGCCTCACAAGCCCCAGCCTCAGCTACGGCCTCGGCTCCAGCTTTGGCTCTGGCACGGGCTCCATCTCCTTCAGCCACACCAGCTTCACCAAGGCCGTAGTTGTGAAGAAGATTGAGACCCACGATGGGAAGCTGGTGTCCGTGTCCTCTGACGTCCTGCCCAGGTGAACAGCTGCAGCAGCCCCTCCCAGTGCCCCTCCTGCAGCTGCCCCAGAGCCTGGGAGGGAGGCCGCTGTGCAGGGGAGTACAGGGAACAGGAGACCCACCTGAGGCTCAGCCCTAGCCCTCAGCCCACCTGCGGAGGAGTTTACTGCCTGGCAATCCCCCTTGCCCATGCCTCCAGCTACAATTGCTTTTTTTTTTTTTTGTCCAAAATAAAACCTCAGCTAGCTCTGAAAAAAAAAATAATAATAATATTAATGGCTACAATAATTTATTAAGGAATATACAATATAAAAAGATGTAAATTATGACATAAAAACCATAAAATGTTGGGCAGGGTAAAGTGTATGTAATCAAAGTTAAGTTGTAATCAGCTTAACATAGCCTGTTATAACTATAAGCTGTTTTATGTAAGCCTCATGGTAAACACAAAGCAAAAACCTACAGTGGATAAACAAAAGATACAAAGTAAGGAATTAAAGCATACCACTAGAGAAAAATCATCTAATCATAAAAGAAGAAGGCATGAAAGGAAAAAAGAACAAAAGAGCTATAAAACAACCAGAAAACAATGAACAAAATGGTAGTACTAAGTCCTTACCTATCAATAATTACCTTGAATGTAAATAGATTAAATTCTTCAACCAAAAGACAGAGTGGCTGAATAGGTTAAAAACACACACACACACACACACACACACACACACACACACACACACACACACACACACAAAGACTGAACTGTATGCTGCCTAGAAGAGACTCACTTCACCTTTAAGGACACATTTAGATTAACTGAAAGGATGGAAAAAGATACTTCATTCAAATGGAACCAAAAGAGAGTGGGGTTAGATATAATTATATCAGGTCCAGTACACCAATATGGTTTGTATATTTTGTCCCCTCCCACTCTGATGTTGAAATATGACTTCCAGTGTTGGAGGTGGGCCTGGTGGGAGGTGTTTGGATCTTGGAGGCAGATCCCTCATGGATGGCTTGGTACTGTCCCCATGGTGATAAGTGAGTCCTCATGGGATCTGGTTGTTTAAGGGAGTATTGTGCCTCCCCCTTCTTCTCTTACTCCTTTTCTCACCATGTGATGCACTGGATCCCAATCCCCTTCCACCATAAGTAAAAGCTCTCTGAGGCCTCATCAGAAACAGATGCTAGCACCATACTTCCTTTACAGCCTGCAGAACCATGAGCAAATTAAACCCCTTTTATTTATAAATTACCCAGCTTCAGGTGTTTCTTTATAGCAACACAAAAATTGTCACACACTTTGTCAAAAAACTATAGAATGAGATTATTATTATATAATGAAAAGGGATCAGTTCATCAAGAAGCTATAATAATTGCAAATATGTGTGCATGCAACATCAGAGTTCTTAAATACATAAAGCAAATATTAATAGATCTGAAGAGATAGATAGCAATGCAATAATAGGAGATTTTAATACCCCACTGTCAACAATAGACAGACATCCAGACAAATTCAGTAAGGAAACACTGGAATTCAACTACATTTTAGACCAAATGGACATAACAGATATATGCAGAACATTCCATCCAATATTAACAGAATACACATTCTTCTCAGGAACACGTGGAACATTCTCCAGAATAGATCATATCTTAGGCCACAAAATAAGTCTTAAAAAATTTATTAATAAGATTGAAATAATATCAGGTAACTTTTTCAATTGCAATGGTATGAAACTCGAAATAATAAGAACATTTGAAAATTTTCAAATATGTGGAAATTAATTTTAAACAAATGGGTCAAAAAAGAAATTTAAAGGGAAATTTAAAAAATCTTAAAACTGCTGGGAACAGTGGCTACACCTGTAATCCCAGCAGTTTGGGAGGCTGAGGTGGGTGGGTCACCTGTGGTCAGGAGATCAAGACCAACCTGGCCAACACAGTGAAACCCCATCTTACTAAAAATACAAAAAATTAGCCAGGCATGGTGGTGGGCGCCTGTAATCCCAGCTACTTGGGAGACTAAGACAGGAGAATCTCTTGAACCCAGGAGGCAGAGGTTGCAGTGAGTCCAGATCATACCATTGCACTCCAGAGCCTGGGCAATAAGAGTGAAACTCCATCTCAAGACAAATAAATAAAACTAAAATCTTGAAACAAACAAAAATGGAAATACAGTATCCCAAAACTTGAGATGTTGCAAAAGAAGTTTGAAAAGAGAAGTTTATAGCAATGAATGCCTGTATCAAAAAAGAAGAAAAGCCCTAAATAAACAACCTAATGTTACCTCTTAAGGAACTAGAAAAAGAAGAACAAACTAAGCTCAAAGTTAGGAGAAAGAAAATCATAAATATCAGAGCAGAAATAAATAAAATAGAGACTAGAAAAACAGAAAAGATTAAGAGAAGAGCTGGTTTTCAAAAGAGAAACAAAATTGATAAAACTTTAGTTAGATTAATAAAAAAGAGAAAATGCTTAAAATCAGAAAGAGGAGACATTACAGCTGATACCACAGAAATACAAAGGACCATAGACTACTATAAAAAAATGATACACCAGGCTGGGCACAGTGGCTCATGCCTGTAATCCCAGCACTTTGGGAGGCCGAGGTGGGTGTATCACTTGAGGTCAGGAGTTCGAGACCAGCCTTGCCAACATGGTGAAACCCCATCTCTAATAAAAAATACAAAAATTGCCTGGGCTTGGTGGCACACACCTTTAATCCCAGCAACTTGGGAGACTGAGGCAGGAGAATTACTTGAACCTGGGAGGTGGAAATTGCAGTAAGCCAAGATCGTGCCACGGCACTCCAGCCTGGGCATCCAAATGAGACTCCATCTCAAAAAAAAAAAAAAAAAAACTCAACAAATTGTATAACCTAAAAGACATGGGTAAATTCCTAGACACATACCAACTTAAAAAGACTAAATCATGAAGAAATTGATAATTTGAAATGACCAATAATGAGTAAGGAGATTGAATCAGTAATAAGAAGTCTCCCATTAAAGAAAAGCCCAAACTTGATGATGCCACTGCTGAATACTACCAAACATTTAGACAATTAAAACCAATCCTTCTGAAACTCTTCCAAAAAATTGAAAAGGAAGGAGATCTTCCGAACTAATTTTACAAAGGCCTGATACCAAAGGCAGACAAAAACAGTACAAGAAAAGCAAATTATAGGCCAATATCCTTGATAAACATAGATGCAGAAATCCTCAAGAAAATACTAGCAAACCAAATTCAGCAGCACATTAGAAGGGTCATTCACCATGATCAAGTGGGATTTATCCCTGTGAATTTGCATATTCACCGTATGCAAATCAGCAGTGATACACCATATTAACAGAATAAAGGACAAAAACTTTATAATTATCTCAATAGATACAAAAAAGGCATTTAACAAAATTCAGCATCCTTTCATGATAGAAACACTCAATAAATTAGGTAGAGAAAGAATGTCTCTCAACATAATAAAGGCCTTATATGACAAGCCCATAGCTAACATAATGCTCAGTGAAAAGTTGAAAGTTTTTTCTGAAATCAGGAACAAGACAAGTATGCCCACTTTCAGCATTTCCATTCAACAGAGTATTGGAAGTCCTAGCCAGAATAATTAGGCAAGAGAAAGAAAAGGCTTTCAGATTGTCAATGAAGAAGTTAAATCGTCTGTTCTCAGATAACATGATATTATATTTAGAAAACTCTAAAGACTCCACCAAAAAAACTATTACAAGTAATAAATTCAGTAAAGTTGCAGGATACAAAATTAACACAAAAATAAGTAGTGGTCAGACATGGTGGTTTATACCTGTAATCCCAGGACTTTGGGAGGCTGAGGTAGGAGGATCACTGGAGGACAGGAGTTTGAGACCAGCCTGGACAACATAGTGAGATGCCCATCTCTACAAAAAATAAAAGAATGAGCCAGGTGTGGTGGCACGACCTGTAGTCCTAGCTACTTGGGAGCCTGAGGTGGGAAGATTGCTTGAGCCCAGGAGTTTGAGGTTACAGTGAGCCATGATCATGCCATTGCACTCCAGCCTGAGTAACAGAGTAAGACTCTTATCTCCAAAAAAAAAAAAAAAAAAATCAGTAGCATTTCTACATGCTAACAACAAACTATCTGATAAATCTGGCCAGGTGCAGTCTCTCACGCCTGTAATCCCAGCACTTTGGGAGACCAAGGTGGGAGGATCATTTTAGGTCAAGAGTTTGAGACCAGCGTGGCCAACATGGTGAAACCCCATCTCTAGTAAAAATACAAAAATTAGCCAGGCCTGGTGGCATGCACCTGTAATCCCAGCTACTCAAGAGACTGAGGTAGGAGAATTGTTTGAACTTCGGAGGTGGAGGCTGCAGCAGCACTGCACTCCAGCCTAGGCAACAGAGCAAGACTCCATCTAAAAAAAAAAAAAAAAAGAAGAAGAAGAAGAAGTCAATAAAACAATGCCATTGACAATAGCTGGTAAAAAAAATCAAAATACTTAGGAATAAATTTAACCAAGGAGATTAGCCATTCTACAATGTATACACATTTTAAAATATTATGTTATACATCATAAATATATACAATTTTTACTTGTCAATTAAAAATAAATAAGCCTGGGCAACATAGTGGGACTTTGTCACTACAAAAATAAAAATAAATTAGCCAGGCATGATGGTGTGTTTCCTGTGGTCCCAGCTACTCCAGAAGCTTAGTTGGGAGGATTACTTGAGCCCAGGAGTTTGAGACTGCAGTGAGCTATGATTGTGCCACTGTTGCCCTAACGAGGGCAACAGAGTGAGACCCTGAATCTGTAAGTAAAATAAGTAATGAAAAAAGTATATAGCTAAAAATTAGAGGTGTCAGTGTATGTAAATTTTATAGAAAAGAACCATATGATGATGATGATGGAGTGAGGTGGTAAAGAATGGGTAAACATATCAATGATGTTTTTTAAAATGGCAGAATTGATAATTGAGCTGCTATTTTATTGTTGTCTGTGTATGGTAGGGTTTTCTGTTTTTGTTTTTTGAGACGGGATCTGCCTCTTTCACCCAGTCTGGAGTGCAGTGGCACATTCCTGGCTCCCTGCAACCTCCACCTCCCAGTCTCAAGTAATCCTCCCACCTCAGCCTCCCGAGCAGCAGGGACTACAGGTGCCAGCCACCACGCACAGCTAATTTTTGTATTTTTTGTAGAGAAAGGACCTTGCCATGTTGCCCACGCTGGTCTTGAACTCCCAAGCTCAAGCGATCCACCCACCTCAGCCTCTCAAAGTGCTGGGATTACAGGTGTGAGCCACCACACCCAGCCTCTATGCATGTAAAAGTTATATAATGTGAAGAAATTAAGAAAGAAACAATAGTCTTATATTTCTGAGGACATTTACCAATTATGGTCATTCCATTCTTTTCTATAAATCCAAATTATCTGGTGTAATTTTCCTTAAGACTGAAGAATTTATTACCATTTTTAATTCAAAAATTGTTTTTAATTGAGAAAATGGTATATATTTGTCTTGTACATTACGTTTGAAACACTGTGGAATGGCTAAATCAACATAATTAACATATGTATTACATCATCTTTTTTTTCTGGTAAGAACACTAAAAATCCTGCTTCATAGATATCTCCAAGAATATAATACATTGTTATTAACTATAATCCCCATGTTGTACAATAGACCTCCAAAAATATAATACATTGTTAAGAACTATAGTCCCCATTTTGTACAATAGACCTCGGAGAATGTAATACATTGTTATTAACTATTGTCCCTCTGTTGTACAATAGAACTTACTCCTTCTAACTGAAATTTTTTGTGCTTTGACAAACATCTTCCCAATACCCCTCTCCCCAGCCTCTGGTAACTACCATTCTACTCTCTACTTCTATTAGTTCAACTTTTTTAGATTTTATATGTAATTGACATCATGTGGTATTTGTCTTTCAGGTTTATCCATATTGTCACAAATGACAGGATTTCTTTCTTTTTAAAGGCTGAATAGTATTCCATTGAGTATGTATACCGTATTTTTTAATATGTTCAGCTGTGGTGTACATGTCTGTGACATTAGTATTTCTGAAAGTCTCCAGATCTGATCAGGTAGTCTCTCAGAGCTTTATTTGAAAATATCTTTATTTTGCTTTCCTTCTTTTTATTTTTTTATTTTTTATTTTTTTAGAGACAGACTCTCACTCTGTTGCGCAGGCTGGGGTGCAGTGGTGCAATTATAGTTCACTGCAGCCTCAAACTCCTGGGCTGAAGCAATCCTTCTGCGTCAGCCCCCTGAGTAGCTGGGACCACAGGCTCACACCACCATACATGGCTAAATGTTTCTTTTATTTTTTTGTAGACATGGAGTCTTGCCATCTTGACCAGACTGGTCTTGAGCTCCTAGGCTCCAGTGATCGTCCCCCACAGCCTCCCAAAGTCCTGGGATTACAGGCCTGAGCCACTGTGCTCCCGCCACTTTCATTTTTAAAAGGACAGTTTCAATAGATGTAGAATTGGGGATCAACAGGTTTTTCTCCTCTCAATACCTTAAATATATCCTTCCATTTAGTCTGACTTTTTTTGTTTTTATTGAGAACTGACCTGTTTGTGTTTTTGTTACCTTGTGTGTAATATGCCATTTTTCTCTGTTGCTTTCAAGATAGGTTTTCTTTGCTATCTTTTTTTTTTTTCTATCTGGATTTAAGCAGTTTGTCTATGATGTGTCTATTTGTGTTTTCTTTGTATTTATCCTGCGTGGGGTTTGTCATTTAGCTTATTGGATCTGTAAATTCATGTCATTCACAAATTTGGGGATGTTTTATTTCTTTGAATATTTTTCTGTCCCATTCTATCTCGTCTTTTGGTTCTCCTCCTTCCTCCCCCCACCCCACACCCCAGTTTTTAGATTGTTAATTTTTGGTAAGAAGAATTTCTGCCATCTTCAGTTTGCTCTTAATCCTGTCCAGTTATTTTTTAAAGAGGCAGTCTGTCACACACTCTGTCACCCAGGCAGGAGTGCACTGGCATAATCATAGCTAACTGTAACCTCAAAATCCAGGGCTCAAGAGATTCTCTTGTATCAGCCTCCCAAAATCCTGGGATTACAGGTGTGAGCCTCCACACCCAACTGCAGTGAATTTTTTTTTTTTTTTTTTTTTTTTTT
>NW_012116266.1:6073397-6076366 GCF_000951035.1 Colobus angolensis palliatus
GGTTCAAGCGATTCTCCTGCCTCAGCCTCCTGTGTCTGGGAAATCTCTAGGGTCTGTTTTTATTGACTGTCTTTTCCCCACTGGAGTATAGGTCACATTTTCCTATTTCTTTATATGTCTAGTGTTTTTTTGATTGGATACTTGGGATTTTGAATGATACATTTGAGAGATTGAGGATTCTGTTTTGCTTTTCTGAAAAAGAATTTTTATTTTAGAATCCAGTTAACTTGACTGAACTCAGACTCCAAACTGTCTCCTTTGTAGTGGTAGTGCTGAAATCTTTACTTAGTTATTTCATTTTTCAGTGACTGATTTTCTGCCATGATTCTTGGGTTTCCCTCCCTTGCCTCATGATTAGTTTAGTGATTAGCACAGGTCTTGGGAGGATTTTATATACAAATTTTGGGGTTTCCTCCTCTTTGGCTCCCTCCCTTTTATGAAATCTCTCCTAAATATCTGGTAGTTCTGCCAGCCTTGAACTCTGTTATCTATGTCAAGCCAGTAAGACTTGGCTTCCTGCCTAACCTACCCCCAGTGGTAAGCAGATTTAGCAGTGCCGTCAGTCATAAAAACCACAAATGTGCAAATCCCACCTTTTACAGATTTATCCTCCCGGTCACTTTCTCCCTTTGCCAGAGACCGTGTGCCCTCTGCAGGCAAGATAGTTTCCAGAAATGGAGGAGTCGAATTTTTGATGTCCAATCAGATAAGTTACTCTTTCTCTCCCAAAGAGATACTGAGAGAGTGGTTGTGAGGACAGGAGTATATTGTTTGAACTACATCAACATGGAAGTTGACGTAGGGAAGAGGTATTCTCTCCTGATACTCCCTAGTATTTTGTTCTCCTAATTGAGCTTAAACCTGCAGTCAGTTTAGTAAAAGAGATTAACAGTCTGTCGTATGGTTGGACTGCTGATAATTCTTATAAAATTGGGAGGGGAGGGAAGGAGGAGGAGGACTGAAAGCAGTTGAGAGCAACCAAAAGCAGAAAGAAACTGGATGGGAAAGAAAAGCTAAGTTTCTCTCAAGACACTCGATGTGTCAGAACAGTATAATGCTTATATCAAATCCATGCTCCCTAGGTACCCAAATTAAATTCCCTCTCTATTCCAAATAATGTCCAGACAAATTATCCAGGATAACATATGAAGAGATCTGGCAATTAAATGGTGACTAATATATACTGCCCAGGAATGTAGGAGGATATCCAAAGGATAATAATCCAGAGGATATCTGGAAAATTGGCCACTTTGTGGACTTTACAGCTTGCCCTTGTTCTGTTTTATGCTTTTTATTTAAACCTACTTTGTCTGATACTAATATAGCTATTCTAATTTCATTTCGTTTCTATTTACCTGGTATATCTTAACTCATATCTTTATGCTTCTGTGTCATTTTGTTTTAAGTAGATCTCAAATAGCATATAGTTGGATTTCGATTTTTGTTTTTTATGATTTGAGATTCTTTGTATTTAAAAAGAAGTTTGCATCTATCATACTAAATAATATAATTGTTCTTCTTCCATCTTCTTGTTTTGTACTTTGTGTTATATGCCTTTCTTCTGTTTTTCCCACTCAGTCTTTTGCTTTTGCTCAAGTTTTTCTGGCTCTTTTGTTTTACCCCTAGTAATTTGGAAATTAAACATTCTATTTTTATTTAATTAGTAATTAAAATTAAAAGAAAATGAACCTCTATTTCTTTACTAACATGAAAAATACACTAGCGTCTATCAATGTGCCTGGAAATAACGAATGAGTCACATACTTTAGTATTTCCCTTTTGTTCCTACTCTTACAGTTTGTTGCAATAATTTGAGCTTTAGATCCAAACTGTTATTAGTATTTATTCTTTTTATATATCCTTAAGAAATACTTTTCACATTTGCATTTCCTTATGTGGCTATGTTAACCTTGTTAAGAATAACTTCTTAGAGGTTATTTTGTTTTATTTTATTTTACTTTTTGAGACGGAGTCTTGCTTTGTCACCAGGCTGGAGTGCAGTGGTGCAATCTTGGCTCACTGCAACCTCTGCCTCCTGGGTTCAAGTGATTCTCCAGCCTCAGCCTCCTGAGTAGCTGGGATTACAGGTGCACGCCACCACGCCCAGCTAACTTTTTGTATTTTAGTAGAGACAGGGTTTCACCATGTTGGCCAGGATGGTCTCAATCTCCTGACCT
Organism: Colobus angolensis palliatus; assembly: GCF_000951035.1. Taxonomy (NCBI): domain Eukaryota; kingdom Metazoa; phylum Chordata; class Mammalia; order Primates; family Cercopithecidae; genus Colobus; species Colobus angolensis. Next base: position 6,075,575 of record NW_012116266.1, read on the forward strand.
CGTGATCCACCCACCTTGGCATCCCAAGGTGCTGGGATTACAGGCGTGAGCCACCACGCCTGGCATACGTTAATTTTTATGTTTACATTTTACAATGTCCATCTGTATTTCTTTTATAACATATCTTCCCTTATACCTAAGGACTTTATTTGTGTTGATTTATTGGACATTAAAATATTTCTTTGAGTGATTTTTAAAGAGTATGTGTTGGAATCTGCATATTTGAAAATATTAAATGGATGTTTGTCTGACATGGTAATTATAACTATAGAAAATCTTCCTAAGTAACTGATAGTAGTATGTAAAGATGTATGTACAAGTTTATTTTGCAGTTTTATTATAAAAGCAAAACTTAGAAAGTAATAAACATCTATAAATAGATACCAGTCAAATAAAATATAATTTTCTCTAGACATAACTGCAAAATCTTAAGTTTTATCACCTTTGTCATCTAAAATTAATATAAATATAATTAATCTTTTGCCTGTTTCATGTGCAAGTTGAAATTGTAACATACATTTAGATCATATAAAGCAAGCATTAGCATGTCAGACTGAGAACATCAATAGTAGGGGCCAGATGTGGTAGTTCACACCTGTAATCCCAGTGCTGCATGAGGCTGAGGCAGGAGCTTGCTTGAGCCCACGTTATCGTGAACTATGATTGCACCACTACATTCCAGCCTGAGCGATGGAACGAGACCCTGACTCTAAAAAAGAATTATATTTAGTACCTTTTTTCCATTTGTCGGATTAAATATTGGCTAGCTAAACATATTTATTATTGTTTTTT
>NW_012116266.1:6076536-6093536 GCF_000951035.1 Colobus angolensis palliatus
TAGAGACAGGGTTTCACCGTTTTAGCCAGAATGGTCTCGATCTCCTGACCCTGTGATTCGCCTCCCAAAGTACTGGGATTACAGGTGTGAACCACCGTGCCCGGCCTATTATTGAGAATTTTTACAAGAAGTTTAATTTTAGTCTGTTCATTGTAGTCACTCCATGGATTCCTTTGGGCAACCCAGACCAGAAGATAATCAGTCAGTAGTCAGCAGAATGCAAAAGAAATACTGGAAAACTAAACAGGTCTTTATCAAAGCAACAGGAAAAAAAGAGGATGAGCACTTGGTGGCGTCTGATGCTGAACTGGATGCTAAACTTGAGGTAAATTTGAGCATTCTATGTATTGCATATAACCGGCCATTATTTGGGGCTCCAAGGGGGACTGCAACAAGTTTTCACACTGGAGAGCTTATGGGGATAATAGAATGTTTAGTTGTATCCAGCTGTCAATCAGAGTTCTCACAAACTGAAAATTTGCAAAATTGGTATTCACTAACTTAGATAAAATATGAATAAAGTAGTTTCTCTGGCACACATATTATAGTTTTTAAGCTAAGTCTTAATGAATTAATTACATTCTCAATTGAGACCATATACTCATTATATATCAAGTCTTACTATTTTGTAGTACTTTGATGTGAAGTCTTATACCTCATTGAAATAATTAAAATCAAACAGCGAATGAATATAATAGTTATTGTTTCTATTTTATTAAAAGATAGAGTTATTGAAATATTTCCTAATGCCTTTTTTGACTGCTTTTTATTTTAAATAATTGCCGTGAAACAATTTTAAACCAATAAATGGTTTAAAGTAATTAGGCTAATTAGAGAAGAGTATAATATAAATGAATAAAAAAGTCTGATTTTTTTTTTTGGACGGAGTTTCACTGTGGTTGCCCAGGCTGGAGCACAATGGCGCAATCTTGGCTCACCACAACCTCCGCCTCCTGGGTTCAAGCGATTCTCCTGCCTCAGCCTCCTGAGTAGCTGGGATTACAGGCATGCACCACCATTCCCAGCTAATTTTGTATTTTTAGTAGAGACAGGGTTTCTCCCTGTTGGTCAGGCTGGTCTCAGACTCCCGACCTCAGGTGATCCACCTGCCTCAGCCTTTCAAAGTGCTGGGATTACAGGTGTGAGCCACCATGCCCAGCTCAAATGTCTGAATTTTTAAATGCAGATTTACTAACTCAACATATATATATATATATATACTAATTTAAGCTAACTCTTACAAATATTTCTAAGCAGGGATTCTGTTATACTTGGAATATAATCATTATGGTGGGATTCTTAAAAATATGGGTCTAATTAAACTGGTCTTGATCAAGTATTTTCATTCTGCAAAAAGTAAACTTACTGCCAAAACAAATATGGAAATAGATAAAAAATTTAACACGATTTTACTATTTGTATTGAAAAGTATTCCTAGGATTCAGTGACAAATGTGTAAAAATGAAGACTTTATTATTATTAGTGTTGTATGTTTTAACGCAACAGGAACTTGTTCCAGATATATTCCCATAGAAGTGGGAATATATGAGGTTTTGGTATTGTTTTACATTGTTAGGTCATCTGTGGGTGACATGTTTTCTATTCAGTGTAAATCTGGCCATTAGATAAGTATTTGGAATCAACCAAGAACTGTTTCCCACATTTGTATTTTTTAAGAATGAGAAACAGTTTTATTATAAAAATAAAAATAGTACATAAACCTATGGAAAAAATATCAAGCATAATCACGTCATCTTAGTAGAACTATCTTTTCTGTATTCTTTTTTTTTTTTTTTGAGATGGACTCTTGCTCTGTTGCCCAGGCTGGAGTGCGGTGGCATGATCTCAGCTCACAGCAACCTCTGCCCCCAGTGTTGTTTAAGCGATTCTCCTGCCTCAGCTTCCCAAAGAGCTGGGATTACAGGAGCCTGCCACTATGGCTGGCTAATTTTTGTATTTTTAGTAGAGACAGGGTTTCACCATGCTGGGCAGGCTGGTCTCTAACTCCCGAACTCAGGCGATCCACCCACCTCGGCCTCCCTCCCAAAGTGCTGGGATTACAGGCAGGAGCCATGAGCTACCGTGCCCAGTCTTTTGTATTCTTTTCTGATCTTCTTCCATATGCATTTAAAACAGATTTTACAATTGCCAAATCCAGATACCAAATGCACTTCAAATATGTCTAAAGTCATAAGGAAGATCGATGCCTGCTCCTCCTTTTACGATTTTCATGTTTATTATCTATCTTCTTTAGGTTTGATCAAACATCAAAATAATAATAAAAACTGCCCCAGAGTTAGAATGTTCAGGCTTCTTGATGATATTAGGCATCTGAAAAATCAAAGGGTTAGGGCTTAGTATTATATAGCAGTACCAAGGTCTTTTTGAACTAAGTCACATAAAAATTATTTAGTGTAGCTGGGCGCGGTGGCTCACGCCTGTAATCCCAGCACTTTGGGAGGCCTAGGCAGGCGGATCACAAGGTCAGGAGATCGAAACCATCCTGGCGAACACGGTAAAACCCTATCTCTACCAAAAATACCAAAAAATTAGCCGGGCGTGGTGGTGGACACCTGTAGTCTCAGCTTCTCAGGAGGCTGAGGCAGGAGAATGGCGTGAATCCGGGAGGCGACGGAGCTTGCAGTGAGCGGAGATTGCGCCACTGCACTCCAGCCTGGGAGACAGAGCGAGACTCCGTCTCAAAAAAAACAAGAAAAATTCTTTAGTGTAGATTCTGAACAGATAGGCCTTGCTATTAAAAAAAAAAAAAATCTAATCCCAGCACTTTGGGAGGCTGAGGCAGGTGGATCACGAGGTCAGGACTTCAAGACCAGCCTGGCCAAGATGGTGAAACCCTGTCTCTACTAAAAATACAAAAATTAGCCAGGCATGGTAACAGGCACCTGTAAACCCAGCTACTCAGGAGGCTGAGGCAGAAGAATCGCTTGAACCCAGGCGGCAGAGGTTGCAGTGAGCCGAGATCGCACCACTGAACTCCAGCCTGGGCGACAGAGTGAGACTCCACCTCAAAAAAAAAAAAAAAAAAAAAGTCCTCATTGGAGCTATACTCTAAAACTTATGCTGGCTTGTTTATCTGGGCACACCTACATGTATTAATTTGTTGAAGAGTTATGTCATGTATACAGTGTGGCCTCATCTCAAATTTTCATGTGCTTAATTTTGAAACGAGAGTCTATTGGATATTTCCTTTTCTGTTAGCAATTAGCAGCAGTAGTAATGAAAGAATTAATATCTATAGAAAATTCTAAAAAAAAATCTAAAAATAATTTATATTTGATGTTATAATACATTATTTAATTTTTATAGTAAATTCACTAATCTGTTTTGCTTAGAGCAGTATGGAAGAAAAGCCAGACTCGGAGTTAACACTTTGTAAGGTTATCTACACTCTGTTCATCTGTGATTGGCAATATTTGATGCAGTTTATATTAGATTTATGTTTTTGTTATTTAGATGGTTTGGAGCTGAGATGAGGACAAACTCATCACTTTTAATTTTTTGTTTGCTCCCATATATTTATTATCATTTTTTCCATCTCTCATGGAGGAATGTGCTTTCTACATAGGAAGTAAAACCAAAACTAAAGCACACGTCATAGCCAAGGAAAATAGACATAATGTTTTTAAAACAGACATAATACTTACAAGAAAATGTTATGCTTTTGGAGTGCTTATAACATATGTTTGTTTATAGTTCTTTAAATTGTCCTGATAAAATTTATGTCTCAAGGTTTTTCACTCCGTTCAAGAGACATGCACTGAACTTCTGAAGATAGTCGAGAAATACCAGCTAAGACTCAATGGTATGAAATCATAGATATCTATCTGATAATTCCCATTTAAAATAAATATTAGCATTTTTTAAAATGAAAGATTTAATGTAATAGTAGAACAATTTTGTGAATAGCATCTTATGGCAGAATATGAATATTTACAGTGACCTGTTCTCAAAGGCACCCCAGTATTCTCTCTTTTCTCCTCAGTTAATCGAATCCTCTAACCCAGATTTATGTTTTGCTGATATTCTTTTTTTTCTTTGAGATAGGGTCTTTCTCTGTCACCCAGGCTAGAGTGCAGTGGTGCGATCACAGCTCACGACAGTCTCCACCACCTGGGCTCAAGTGATCCTCCCGCCTCAGCCTACCAAGTAGCTAGGATTACAGGCGTGTGCCACCATACCTGGCTAATTTTTGTACTTTTTTGTAGACACAGGGTCTCACTATGCTGCCCAGACTGGTTTCAAACTCCTGGTCTCAAGTGATCCTCCTGCCTCGACCTCCCAAAGTGCTGGGATTACAGGTGTGAGTCACCATGCCTGGGCCTGCCCAGCATCTGAAATGGATTTGTTTCCATCACTTAAACCTCTCTTTCTTGACTCCCACTTGCCCTTGCAGTTAAATTTCATTCCTCTGCTGCTGTTTACAGAAAAACATGATGTAATTGTCTGTATGCATGATCTCTGTTCCTTTCCTTCCACTTTCTCTTGTACTCACTCCAGTCAAGTTTTCATCCCCATCACTCCACCAAATTTCTCTTGTCAAGGTCATGATTAACCAACTCCTGTCTAAATCTGGCTTATCACATTATTTAACACAGTTGATTATTTCCTATTCCTTGATACACTTTCTTCACTTGGCTTTCCGGGTTTTCCTCCTCCTGGTCACTCTTTCTTGGCATCCTGCCTTTGCTGATTCTCTTCTCTCCTGGACCTGTTCGGGTTAAAACTCAATCTTTGGATCACTTTTCCTTTTTTAATTACCATGGGCCTGCTGGACATGGCTACCTCTCTAATCACACCTCCTAAAACTTTCTCCCCTTTAGCCATGTTACTATCTTACATAGTAGGCATATCTGCATAGTGGAATCCCTAACTTCCTTTGGGTATTTGGTCAAATGTCATCTTTTTAAATGAGGCCCTCCCTGAACTGCATATCTAAAATGCAATACTCTCTGCCCTCAGAGGATACAAAAAATACAATACAATACAATACAATACAATACAATGCAATGCAATACCCTTTTCTCTCAAAACTCCCTGTCCAGTTAACAATATTCAACATTCTATATATTTTGTCCATTGTTTTTCTTCCCACCACTAGAATATGCCCTCCTTAAGGGCAGACATTTTTTTTTTTTTTTGAGGCGGAGTCTCACTCTGTCGCCCAGGCTGGAGTTCAGTGGCGCGATGTCAGCTCACTGCAACCTCTGCCTCCCGGGTTCAAGCAGTGCTCTGCCTCAGCCTCCCAAGTAGCTGGGATTATAGGCGCTTACCACCACGCCCAGCTAATTTTTGTATTTTTAGTAGAGATGGGATTTCACCATCTTAGCCAGGTTGGTCTTGAACTCCTATCCTCATGATCCACCTGCCTTGGCCTCCCAAAGTGCTGGGATTACAGGCGTGAGCCACTGCACCCAGCCAGGACAGAATTTTTCTGTTATATTTCTGTGTCCCCAGTCTAGAAACAATGTCTAGCATGTAGTCAGTACTCGATAAATATTTGATTTCAATGAATCAATAATTTTTCTCATGTAGCTATGTAAATTAATCTCATCGCTTTATAATCAGAGCTTATACATTGTCCCATTAAAGAAAGAAATCCAATAAAGCATGATTATTCAAGTATTTTTTTTGACTACCTGCCATGTGCTTTTCCCAAGGAAATAGTTGGAGAAACAACTTTATGTAATAAAAAGACAATATAAGTAGCATGTAATTGAGTTCAGAATAAGGATATAGACATAACTGAATTCCTAGGAGTGAAAAATAACCATGGATTAGAGTAATTGGTAAAGGCAACTCTATAGATAGGAATTGAGGTAAAACTTAAAGGATTTATAGAAGTTGAACATGTAGAGAAGAGACTTGGAGTTTAAAGAGCTTAAAGAATGATAACAGCCTGCATGGACAGAAGAGTTTGTCATTGAAACTAATGGGAGGATAAAGGAACAAAGGAAATTTGGGGTCAGATTACTGATGACCTTATATATTTTACCAAGCAGTAAAAGGCCATCACAATCACTGGACCAAGTGAGTCCTGTCTTAGAAATGAAAATGTGAAGGAAATCAGCAAGTTTATATACCCTGAAATCACTAGATCTTTTAGCACTCTGGTAGAGCATTTCAGGATAAGGAAGAGATATACATATATAGATTTAATTGTGTATTTTTGCTTCAAGATTGTGTATAAATACGTGATTTCTTGAAGACAATTGTATTAATACATCTGTTGGGAGTAACATCAGACAAATACAGTAGGTTAGTCCAGCACCATAACTTTATGGGAATCTCTTGACTGCGGGGAGAACACGTCAAGGAGGGGTCTCTGTAGATTTTGGCAGGCAGGTCTCAACATAGAAGCAGCAAAGATTCAGCCTCATTGACTGCCCTTTCTGCAATGATAAAGGTAAGCTTCAGTGATCATTTATGTTCAGTTGATAGTTGATAATGAAGTATTCCAAGTATTCAAAGTGCTTTCTGAACCACTATACCCAAATGAATATTTTCTAGTAGGTTTTTTGTTGTTGTTGTTGTTGTTGTTTTTTTAGGTGGAGTCTCGCTGTGTCACCCAGGCTGGAGTGTAGTGGCACAATCTATGCTCACTGCAAGCTCCACCTCCCGGGTTCATGCCATTCTCCTGCCTCAGCCTCTCGAGTAGCTGGGACTACAGGCGCCTGCCACCACGCCTGGCTAATTTTTTGTATTTTTAATAGAGATGGGGTTTCACCGTGTTAGCCAGGATGGTCTTGATCTCCTGACCTCGTGATCCACCCGCCTCGGCCTCCCAAAGGGCTGGTATTACAGGTGTGAGCCACCGTGCCCAGCCCTAGTAATTTTCATTGAGGTGTATTTTATGAAGTTCTGATTCAGAGGAAATGTGTAAACTGCACATCAGCATTAAATTAGCGTGACTCCCCAAACCGCATCCGCTCTGGATCAGGTCAGTTGTTAATGGTTTTATTAGAGATGAGACTACAGACTGTGTAGACACCTTCCTCATTACACCATTGTGCTCTCCTTGGGTCACTCTTACAGGCATGGTGGCGAGGACAGGGGGAGTGGGGAGGCAGCATGAGGAGGCCGGAGTTCTGTTGCTGCCCCACAAACAGGCATTTACCTTTCAGTTTTAACTTTGATTTTCTATGAAGTAGGATGAAATTAGGCATGACATTTGTTGTTGTTTATGTACTTTAAGCTTATAATTGGAGCGCAGTGGGTTTTCTCCCCTTATTAGTCTTACTGTGGTTACAGGATCAGCTTACACTAGATCAGTATTTCTTAAATTGTGGTGAAGGACTTTTTTTTTGTTGCATGGTTTACTTTCAATCTGTTGTAAACTGATACCTTTGTAAAATTCAATAAAAATGAATTTTTAGCTGAGCACTGTGACTCATGCCTGTAATTCCAGTGCTTTGGGAGGCCAAGGTGGGAAGATGGCTTGAGGCTAGAAGTTTGAGACCAGCATGGGCAACATAGTGAGACCCTGCCTCTAAAATAATTTTTTAAAAATTAGTCAAGCACTGTGGCTCATGCCTGTAGTCTAAGCTACTCAGGAGGCTGAGGCAGGAGGATCACTTGAGCCCAGGAATTTGAGGTTGCAGTGAGCTATGATCAAGCCACTGCACTCTAGGCTGGGCATCAGAGCAAGATCCCATCTTTTAAAAAAATAACTTTTAGAAAAATGAAATAAAATGCGTGAAAAATGTATTATAAGCTCACTTTATTAGATGTGACAAATATAAAATGCTCAAAGTCTCTATACAGTTATTCTCAGTTTCCTTACTTCTTTGCTTGTCATACCTTGGTAACAGAGGATTCTGGACCGATACTGGTCCATGGCCCACACTGAGCAGCAGTGCACTAGATGACAGTTTTTAGGGTTGCTGGAGCAGAACTGTGGACATCTGTGGGTCTGGGATACCGAGCATAGGAAACTGAAGCCAGGACGGAGTCAAGAATGAATTAACAAGTTTAAATAGGAAACAAATACTTTGTAAGAGGCAATTATCCTAAAATACATCTCTGCACATTTGAAAATGCATCATTTATGGCTTTGTTTTGTAGTTTTGAGGGATTTTTGTCACTAAAAATCAGTCCTTCTCAAAGCGAGGTCCATGGATTCACTGTGTCGAAACCATCTGGAGTGCTGATAAGAAGCCAGATTCCCTAGACTTATGGGAAGTAGAGTCTCTGGAAATGGAGCCCAGGATTGCATTTAAAAAATAAGTCTCTCTTCTTCTTCCCCCAAGTAAATCTTGTATAGAAAGTTATTGCTGTGAGAATTTTAGTTGTGTATATGTTTTAAACAAATGATGAAAGGACACAATTAACTACACTGTAATTTTTTTCCTAGTTATATCAGAGGAAGAAAATGAGCTAGGGCTCTTTTTAAAGTTTCAAGCGGAACGGGATGCAACTCAAGCTGGCAAAATGATGGACGCCACTGGCAAGGCACTTTGTTCTTCAGCCAAGCAAAGGTTTACCATGGTGGTTCATTATCTTGAATCTGTAGTCAATCTGACAGTTTTGACATATGTACTTAAATTTGCATATTTGTAAAGGTCACTGTTCATTCTAATAAAGGGTTAAAGAGAAATATACCGCAGTTATATGTTTTGACACCTAATTCTTAATTACTAATTTTGTATTCAAAATAATTATTTAATAATTGATGTTCTTTTCTTTTATTTCCCCTAAAATCAGACAAGTGTCAGTTATATTTCTCAATTGGTTTAATGTAACAGTCACAGAATGACTAACATCTTAAAAATGTGTATTTCCAATTTCACTTTTTGATACCATACTATAAATACAGTGGTACTTTTTAATTAGAAGAATTTTTTTCTTCTTAATTACATAGTTTCCAGTTATTATTTCAGTTTCTAATATAATGATACCTACTGCAAAGAATCTCCTGTAATTACTAAACGGAGCCCAAATTTTTAACATTTAAGAAGAATAAAACAGTCCTTATCAGACCTATAATGATGGTATCCAATTTATATAGCTTTATTCTGAAATATCACATCAGTGCAGAAGTCTCTCTTGAAGGAAGTGACATGGAGGTACTAAGTACAGGGCCCTCCAATGGCCACTAAGCAAAAAGGAGGAATTGGATTTAATTTGTGTTTCTTAAATACTTGTTGTCTTGTCCTCATCCTCAGCTGCTAAGAACTCCATACTCATTAGTTCTCCTAGAATCTCATCTACTCTGCCAAACCCAGGTTTTCCCTGAACTTGTCAAATGAAAGGCTTTCTGTTAATTGGATTATGCTTTATGAATGCAGGTTCTCTGTTCCTCTCAACTGTTTTCTAAATGGCACGTTTACTTGGCAGGTTATGTATACATGGAATAACATCCAAAGTATTGCAAAATGACATATTTCCTAAAGTAACAAGGGGGGAGGTTTAGACACTTTTTTTTTTTTTTTTTTTTGAGGTGGAGTTTCACTCTGTTGCCCAGGCTGGAGTGCAGTGGTGCCATCTCGGCTTGCTGCAACCTCCACCTCCCGGGTTCAAGTGATTCTCCTGCCTCAGCCTCCCGAGTAGCTGGGATTACAGGCACCCACCCACCACTCCCGGCTAATCTTTTGCATTTTTAGTAGAGACAGGGTTTCGCCATGTTGGCCAGGCTGATCTCAAACTCCTGACCTCAGGTGATCTGCCCGCCTTGGCCTCCCAAAGTGTTGGGATTACAGGCGTGAGCCACCGCTCCCGGCCAACACATATTTATTGATAATTCAGAGTTGGCTATATGATCCTTATTTGCTTTCAAAATCTCCTTAGGGAACTTAATAAATTTTTACTTGTAGATTCATCTTGTTAGCAAATATGCTTTGTCATTGGTTTAAACTTTGTTTTGTTTTACTTATGTGTTCAGCCCTCTGATTTTTACCTCTCTGCCATTAGATTGGCCCTGTGTACTCCTCTGTCTCGTCTGAAGCAAGAAGTAGCAACATTCAGCCAAAGGGCGGTATCTGATACCTTGATGACAATTAATCGGATGGAGCAGGCGCGCACAGAATACAGAGGAGCTCTGCTGTGGATGAAAGATGTATCTCAAGAGCTGGACCCAGACACCTTAAAGCAAATGGAAAAGTTTAGAAAAGTATGAAAATGTATCATTTTCCTTTTCTTGGTGTATGGAATATGGAACTGCCACAGAATAATTAAGATAATAAAATTTTAGGCGTTTTTTGAGAAATATATGTTTCATTATACATTCTTGGTTGCTTGGAGACTAGTTGAAGTGCAAAAGTTTGTCACACTTTTATTTTTACTCCTGGAGTGGCGTCTTCACACCTTCTACCTTTTTTATTAATTTTTTTATCTGTCTCATGATAGATCTAAATTACTTCTTAAATGTGCTTGCTTAAACTTTTGAGATTCATTGCAGGAAGACAATAGTTTATTACAGAGGGACAAAAGTAATTTAAATAAAAACTCATGTAAAATGATTGTTAATTATAAGAAAATATGAAGGTTATCAAAATTTTTATTCTGTCACAGTACAAAGTTTGGCCACAGACTTCATAAGCAACTATGTATGAACTTATGTTTTTGCTAAATAAACTCCTTATTATAAATTATAGCCCCTCATTTTACGATACATAAATAACAAAATTCATTTTATCATTCATTTCATAAATAGAGACCCCATAATAAAAATCATAATATTTAATACTGATGGAGCCATGACTCTGGGCCAGATGTTAAGTGGTTTGCCTCATTGATTACACACAACAGCCCTATGAAGTAGGTGAATACATGGCCTCAGGCCACAACAACCTCGTATTCCATCCCTTTTACATCCTTTGACAGAATACAGTCCAAGGGAGTGATTGAACAACATTGTGAATGCGCTAAATGCCACTTAATTGAACACTTTAAAATTGCTAATTGTATGTTATGCAACTTTCACCTCAATTTTTAAAAGAAGAATGTATTAGTCTATTTTCATGCTGCTGATAAAGACATACCCGAGACTGGAAAGATATTTAATGGACTTAACAGTTTCACGTGGCTGGGGAGGCCTCACAATCATGGTAGAAAGCAAGGAGGAGCAAGTCACGTTTTACATGGATGGTGGCAGGCAAGAAGAGCTTGTACAGGGAAACTCCCCCTTTTAAAACTGTCAGATCTTGTGAGACTTACTATCACAAGAACAACATGGGAAAGACCTGCCCCCATGATTCAATTATCTCTCACTGGGTCCCTCCCATAACATGTGGGAATTCAAGACGAGATCTTGGCAGGGACACAGCCAAACCACATCAAATACAATCCAAGTCCCTATCTGGACCCTAAAAACCCTGCATGGCCTGATCCCTGGTCCCTCCACAACCACATGTTGTACTTCCTTCCTACACTCCAGGAAGAATGTGCTCTACCTCCTTACTGCTTGTTCTTCTAACATGATAAGGTCTTCACCCCCTACCACTCTCAGAACCTTTGTCCTTGCTTGTCCCTAGTTCTGGAATGGTCTCCCCAGGGTCTTAGTGTAGCCTGCTCATCATCTTTCTGTCCCAGTTCAAACATCATGCATGATCTCACTAGGGACTTTCATGTCATCAGTCATTCATTTCTGTTTACTTATTTGCTACCTTTGCAACTATATATTTATTTACTTCTTTTTTTTCCTGTGCCTCCCTACCCAAGAACATTGTTTTGTTCACCACAGTATCTCAGAGCCTAGAACAATGCCTTGCATATAATAGGTACCTTATATTTGTTGAATGAATATATTAAAAAGTTGAGTATTCACACTACCTGATGGCATGACTCACCATTTATTCAAGAAATACAATAGGCCTCTACTGGAATTTATAAATATCTGCATGATTCAGAAATATTATTAATATTTCTCAGTGCTTTAACGAGGTCCCCTTTCCATTTATTCTTCTGCTCTTAGCTAAGTGTTACCTATGAATAGTTCTAGATGTTTCTTTTTATTTGGAATAGTTTTTTAAAAACTATTTGCTTTCCATCTATTGTCTTATACTTTCTCAGCATAAAGATATCTTCTAGAAAGAATCTCCTACAATTACTAACAGTAGCCAAAATCTTCATCATTACTCATGAAATATTAATGATACAGGGAAAAGGAATTAGTCTTTATTATAATTTATTTCTGAAAATATTTATTATGAACCTATATACTATATTTATACTATATATCTGTAATAAAAATTAGCATTTTATTGCAGGTACAGATGCAAGTGAGAAATAGCAAAGCTTCTTTTGACAAGTTAAAGATGGATGTTTGTCAGAAAGTGGATTTACTTGGAGCTAGTCGCTGCAATATGCTGTCTCATTCGCTCACTACCTATCAGGTACCCACCTCCATGGTCAGCATGTCCTTGCAGTAAAGATGAGTGGTGAGATTCCTTTTTAAAAGTTGTCTAGAGGGTGCAAAAAACTATGTGTGATTAGATTCCTTTGAATAGCAGTGTTGGGCTTAGAAACCAAAGTTTTCTAATTCTAAGTTCTATGTTCTTTTCATTCTGCCAAGTTGCCATCCCGTATCACTTTAACCTCAGAAGTCTCACTTGTGCTTATATTACCACAAATCACATATAAATAACACACAATGAATAAGTTAGATATTAATAAGTAGCAGTTATTGATTTTTACATATATTTTTAAATGGAAAAAATTGAATAAACTGTACTTACATAAGAAAAGAGTAATAAACTACAGGAAATGGACATTAACGCCTGCTTTTAGGGAGTCTGCCTATTTCAGTTCAGTACTGTGGGATTCAGGAATGGAGAAAGGATGCACTTGAAAATAACTGTGTGTGATATCTGTTTAGCATCTTGCCTGAAACACAACAGCTATGAGTTCAATTCTCCTTTATTCTATCCATTAATTCCCCTCACTTTAATCAGAAACCCTGAAGCAGCAAGGAAAATTTCCAATTACTTGAGTTAGCTTGAGAACACATTTTTTGGCAAATCTCTCTTGAACTCTAGATGAAAGGCCAGATTTAGGGGTAAATGTAATTTTTCTCCAATTAAAAAGTTTTATATATTCCCATTAACATAAAGATTACACATATGTCCCTCCTTTAACAGAGACTGGTATTTTTGTGCTTTTAACATTTCTCTTTTTGATATCTCAGATGTTCTAATCCCTAACTTTTCATTCTGTAAGCTGCAGTTACTCTCTAGGTGGCTCCAGTGTGCATTCCTGTGCTGTTTATACAGATAACACCCACACGTGCAGACAAAGATGCCAATTCTTATGCACAATCACTATTTGCAGTGCTTTATGGTTCCCCAAACTTGGAAAATTGAATTTAGTTCCTGCTGCTTCTTATTTGGCAACTGTTCATCTACTAAACTAGTAAGGAAATATAGCACTTAAAAAATCATGGAGGTGAAGGAGAACTGTAGTATCACCTTTTCTTTTTTTGCAGAGAACACTGCTTGGATTCTGGGAGAAAACAGCTCGAATGATGTCCCAAATTCATGAAGCCTGTATTGGCTTTCATCCATATGATTTTGTAGCTCTCAAGGTACATTGCGTTCCATGTTCTCTTGTTTAGATGTATTACACTTCATTTAGGTGATAACATTGAAACTGTTTTTTTTGTTTTTGTTTTTGTTTTTTTACCAAGGTTAATTTAAAATTAACAAAACATTGAGAAACATCCTCCTTCAGCCAAGGGTCAGCATTTTCCTAATTGCAAATGCTGCCAGCAACACTGAAATACATAGGAATACTGCTGGCAGGCTCAAGATATTAGTAGGACAGGGAAAAAGAGGGAGACAGTAAAAAGAAAATTTAAATGCAAAGGAGATAAGAAAAGGCTATGGAAAGGAAAAAACTTAAGAGGAACAAGTGATGGAAAGTGGTCATGTGTTCTCAAAAATGACCAGATTACCTACCTGACAATATTATAAGTTACAGAAAAACTTTGTTTTACTTTTACACTGATGTCATGGATATGGTTCATGATACCAACATTACGCCAGGTTTCAGTACCTTTTAACTTACCATTCACTCTGCCTTATTTTCAGTAAAGCTTGAAAGTGTTGCTGGCTGGTTTGTTCAAGCTGGATGTGGTATTTGTGATAGGTTCATATCTTGCATATTTCTGGGGTTTAGGATGGATGTTAAAGTCATGTTCTGATATGGCATCTTCCAGCCCCAAAGATACCCTTGAATTAGGTTGTTTTTTGTTTTGTTTTATTTTGACTTTTTATATAATAAATGCTTCACTGTATGGCATACTGTGTATTTAGGCAAATTTTATATCCAATTTCTGCTCAGAATCAAAATTGAAAATCTTTAGCTGTATTTAGAGCATTGCGATACAGGCTAGCAACACAGTTTAAGTGTTCTTTAGGCCTATTACTAAGTCGCTAAACTAATCTGTGGCTACCCCACATCAGAGTATATGCAGTTTGCACAGGCAGCCAGGAGAAACAAGTATATGAAGCTCAGTAGCTCAGTTCAGATTACAATAGCATACATGTCCTATATCTTTCACTCTCTAGTTCGGAACTTCCTATTTCATATGGTTCTTTAGAATTTATATTCTCATTTTCTTTGCAGAGAGGAAGAAACATTCTTTCTATCTACTTAACACTGACTTTCTTATCCTTAGCAACTACAAGACACTCCAAGCAAGCTTACTGAAGACAATAAATATGAACAAATAGGCGGTTTTCTTACTGAACAGCTCAATAAGTAAGCAGGCATAAGTCATCTGTGTCATGTTATAGAAGTCCTGGATATCATATGATACATGTGGAAAGAATTGTTTCTTCTCTTACTGAATATTTGTTTCTATGTCATTTTTCCAATCAACACTAAACATTTGTGTCATAGTCTGTTTTGCTATAACAGAATACCTGAGACAGGGAAATTTATAAAGTAAAAAAGTTTAGCTCATGGTTCTGCAGGCTGGGAAGTTCAAGAGCATGGCCCTGGTTTCTGGTGAGGGCTTTAGTGCTGCTTCATAACATGGCAGAAAATGTCAAAGGGGAAGCAGACCTGTGTGAAGAGGCAAAAATCAAGGGGCGTGCTGGCTGTATAACAACCCATTCAGAAGCATTCCTGAGAGAACTAATCCAATCTCATGAGAGTGAGAACTCACTCATTACCATGAAAAAGGCACCAAACCATTCATGACGGATCTGCCCCCATAACCCAAACACCTCTTACTAGGTCTCCACCTCCCAATACTCCCACATTGAGGTTGGGGTCAGATTTCAACAAGAGTTTTGATGAGGAGAAATTCAAACCTTAGCAATTTGTTTTGAAACCATATATATATATATATATTTCCTTTTTTTTTCTTAATATGCAGATCCTACACAAATTTTTTCCATTTTTTAACATAGCAGGCAAAGGACATGACAGGAGTATCAAACTGATTGGGGTCATTAAGAGTCTGTCATTTGGGATACTGAGCCTTGTATTAAGAGCTACAAGTACCTCTAGTGACTCTTGAAATGTGCAGCTAGAGAGAACAGGTACCAGCATCTATGAAATAAACTATGAGAAATCTGTTTCCAGAATAACACACATAGGACTGGGACTGGTTACCTGAAAATATGGGCTGTTGCCATGTACATCCTTCATGTCCCCTGTTTCCCTTTTATTATATTGTCCCTTTGTTTTTCTTTCAAAGCTGCTATTTAATTCTCATTTTAACCAGATTCAACATATTAACAAACTCAGAAATAAGGGCCAGTGATAAACCCTATAGTGTTGAGTAGAAGGTGATCATGAGAGAGTGGTTTGTTATAAAGCCCAACGCGCCTTGGAGTTTGCCTCCTGGCACGTGTCCACTTCCCCTTTGACCTTCTCTACCTTGTTATGATGCAGCACTAAAGCCCTTGTCAGAAGCCGGGGCCATGATCTTTAACTTCCCAACCTGCAGAACTAAATGAATCTCTTTTCTTTATAAATTACTCAGTCTCAGGTATTCTGTTATAGCAACACAAAATGAACTAAGACATAAATATAACATAAGACATTTTCCCATCTTCTCTATGAGGAAATCCAAACCAATTTTTTTTTGCTAACTTGAATGTTTAAATGTTTTAAGATAAACTGATCAAATGTCTAGTTATAAATTAAATTTGTGAATTTTTATATTGACTTTTGACTTTTTTTTTTTTTTTTGACAGTGTCTCACTCTTTTTGTCCAGGCTGGAGTTCGGTGGCACAATCTAAGCTCACTGCAACCTCCCCATCCCAGGTTCAAGCAATTCTCCTGCCTCAGCCTCCCGAGTAGCTGGGATTACAGGCATGCACTACTAAGCCCAGCTAATTTCTGTATTTTTTAGTAGAGATGGAGTTTCACCATGTTGGCCAGGCTGGTCTTGAACTCCTGACCTCAAGTGATCTACCCACTTCAGCCTCCCAAAGTGCTGGGATTACAGGAGTAAGCCACCATGCCTGGCCTATATTGACACTTAAAATCATATGTTACATGAACTATATTTAGTAAAATTTTTCCATTCTCACATTTCACAAGAGTTTTATTCAAAATCTTCTCATGTATCTTTAGCATTATGAGAGCTACTTTTCAAGTTAACTAGTAGATAGCCAAGCTGTTCACTTCTCTTCCATCCAAGTTCTTTAAAAAAACATAATACTGTTAGGGAAAATTTCATTTCAGGTCATGAGTATTTATTTGCTCTGTAGGTTTATTTGTGTAGTATTTATAAGTAAATACTGTATAGATTTTTAAGTATCTTTAAAGATTTATTAAAAACAACTTTCAATACTAGCAACTGTGAGGTCATGCCCCAGGTGTAGTGACTATGTCTGTGTTCAATTTATTTTTCTTTCTTTTTTTTTTTGTTTTGTTTTGCTGTGTTTTTAGACAGAGTCTTGCCCCATCACCCAGGCTAGAGTGCAGTGGCATGATCTCGGCTCACTGCAACCTCCACCCCCCAGGTTAAAGCAATTCTCCTGCCTCAGCCTCCTGAGTAGCTGGGATTACAGGCATGTGCCACCAC
>NW_012116266.1:6094036-6109854 GCF_000951035.1 Colobus angolensis palliatus
GAGGCTGAGGCAGGAGAATGGCGTGAACCCGGGAGGCGGAGCTTGCAGTGAGCCGAGATCCGGCCACAGCACTCCAGCCTGGGTGACAGAGCGAGAATCTGTCTCAAAAAAAAAAAAAAAAAGAAAATGAAACTTCTTATTCTATGGCTTTGATGGTGAAGGTTCTTGAAGATTGAGTACTGAGGATGATGCCTGGTGCTTTGTAGATACTCAGTAAATGTTTATTGAAGGAATAAGGGGTGAAATGTCTGTATAGATCTATAAAAGAAGTAGGAAATTCACCAGATATAGATTTTAGGGGATCTAGTGGACAATTTTATGTTTCCTGGGTAGAAAATTCTTTTTAACCATATAAAACTGTTTGGGGAATATAATTTACAAGTGTGTTATAACAAAAAAATCTACATTTTTTTTTTGTTTTTACTTCAGGCTAGTTTTGTCTGATGAGGAAGCAAGCTTTGAGAGAGAACAAGGTAAGATGGTAAATTTATTCCTTTGAAATGGTCACATTTTAAATGTCAAAATAGTTTATCACAGGCTTTTTTTTTTTGAGACAAGAGTCTCACTCTGTCCCCCAGGCTGGAGTGCAGTGGCTCAATCTTGGCTCACTGCAAGCTCCGCTCCCAGGTTCACGCCATTCTCCTGCCTCAGCCTCCCAAGTAGCTAGGACTACAGGCACCCACCACCACGCCTGGCTAATTTTTTTTGTATTTGTAGTAGAGACAGGGTTTCACCATGGTAGCCAGTATGGTCTAGATCTCCTGACCTTGTGATCTGCCCGCCTCGGCCTCCCAAAGTGCTGGGATTACAGGTGTGAGCCACCGCGCCCGGCCTCCGTCAGCTTTTGTTTTGTCTGAGCAAGTCTTTGTTTCTCCTTCATTTTTGAAGGATATTTTAGCTGGATATACTATTCTTGGGTAAAAGTTTTTTTCCTTCAGCAGTTTAAATGTCATGCCACTTTCTCCTGGCCTATAAGGTTTCCACTGAAAAGTCTGCTGCCAGACATTTTGGAGCTTCATTGTATGTGATTTGTTGCTTTTCTTTTGCTGCTTTTGGGATCTTTTCTTTATCCTTGACCTTTGGGAGTTTGATTACTAAATGCCTTGAGGTAGTCTTCTTTGGGTTAAATCTGCTTGGTATTCTATAACCTTCTTGTACTTGGATAGTGATATCTTTCTCTAGGTTTGGGAAGTTCTCTGTTATTACCCCCTTTGAATAAACTTTCTACCCCATCTCCTTCTCTACCTCCTTTATAAGGCCAATAACTCTTATATTTTCCCTTCTGAGGCTGTCTTCTTGATCCTGTAGGCATGCTTCATTGTTTTTTATTCTTTTTTCATTTTTGTTTTTTGAGACAGAATTTGAATCTGTCGCCCAGACTCGAGTGCAGTGGCACAATCTTGGCACACTGCAACCTCTGCCTCTCAGGTTCAAATGATTCTCCTACCTCAGGCGCCTGCCACCATGCCCAGTTCTTTTTTTTTTTTTTTTTTGAGATGGAGTTTCGCTCTTGTTGCCCAGGCTGGAGTGCAATGGCGCAATCTCAGCTCACGGCAACCTCCGCCTCCTAGGTTCCAACGATTCTCCCCTGCCTCAGCCTCCCGAATAACAGGGATTACAGACATGCACCACCATGCCTGGTTAATTTTGTATTTTTAGTAGAGACAGGGTTTCTCCATGCTGCCCAGGCTAGTCTTGAACTCCTGACCTCAGGTGATCCACCCGCCTGGCCTCTCAAAGTACTGGGATTACAGGCGTGAGGCACTGCACCTGGCCTATTCTCTTTTCTTTTGTCTCCTCTGACTGTATTTTCAGATAACGTGTCTTCAAACTCACCGATTCTTTCTTCTGCTTGATCAATACTCCTGTTGACTCTGATGCATTCTTCACTATATCAGTTGAATTTTTCAACTCTGGAATTTCTGCTTGATTTTTAATAGTTATTTTAATCTGTTAAGTTTACCTGATAGGATTCTGAATTCCTTTTCTGTGTTATCTTGAATTTCGTTGAGCTTCCTCAAAATAGCTATTTTGAATTCTCTCTCTGAAAGGTCACATATCTCTGTCACTTCAGGATTGGCCACTAGTACACTATTTAGTTTGTTTGGTGAGGTCATGCTTTCCTATATGGTCTTGATGCTTGTGGATGTCTGTCGATATCTGGGCATTGAAGAGTTACATATTTATTAGTCTTTGTAATCTGGGCTTGTTTGTACCTGTCCTTCTTGGGAAAGTTTTCCAAGTATTCAAAGAGCACTGAGTTGTTGTCATCTAAATCTTTGGTCATGGTAGCTGTATCTGCATTGGGGGGAGGGGGGGCACCCCAAGCCCAGTAATGCTGTGGCTTTTGCAGAATTGTAGAGATACTGCCTTGGTGGTCTTGGGTAAGATCTGGGAGAATTCCCTGTATTACCAGGCAGAGACTCTTATTCTTTTCCCTTACTTTCCCCCAAACACGTGGAGTTTCTCCAAAGCCAGCAAAATACTGGGTCTCACCCTGGGCCCCCAGTTACCATTGCTTGGCTACTGCCAATATTCACTCAAGGCCCAAGGGCTCTACCATCAGCCGGAAGCAAATCCATCCTGGCTTGTGTCCTTCCCTTCAGGGCAGCAAGCTAATCCCCAGCCTACAGCAGATACCAGAATGCCATCTGGAAGCCAGGGCCTAGAGTCAGGAACCTTTGGAATCTACTTGGTCTCAATTCTACACTACCTGAGCTGACACCCAAGCTGTGAGACAAAATCCTTCCCACTCTTTCCTCTTTTTCCCTCATGTGGAAGGAGTCTCTCCCTGCAGCAGGTACTGCCTGGCTATCACTGATATTCACCCAAGGCCCAAAGGCTCTTCAGTCAGCTTGTGGTGAATGCTGCCATGTTTAGGACTCTCCCTTCAAGGCAGTGGGCTCCCCTTTAGCCCAGGGCAGGTCCAGAAATGCCATCCAGAAGCCAAGGGCTAGAACTGAGGACCCCAGGTAACTTCTTGGTTCTCTACCCCACTGTGGCCAAGCTGGTGCCCAAGCTGCAATAAAAAGTTCCTTTTACTTTTTCCTCTCCTTACCTCAAGCACAGGAAGTCTGTCCCTGTGGGCACCATAGCTTGGAACGCACTGGGTCACACCTGAAGCCAGCACAGCCCTGGGTCTTACCCAAGTCCCATGGTGAGTACTGCCTGGGTGCTGCTGATGTTTATTCAGGGCCCAGGGTCTCTTAGTCATCAGGTGATAAATCCTTCCAGGACTGGGTTCTTCCCTTTAAGGCAGTGCATTCCCTTCTGGCACCGGGTATGTCTAAAAATCTGATCTGGGAGCTAGGGCTTGGAATGAGGGCCTTGGGACTCTACCTTCTCCCCTATCCTATTGTGGCTGAGCTGGTATCCAAGTTGCAAGACAAAGTCCCCTTTACTCTCCTTTCTCCTCTCCTCAAGCGGAAAGGAGTTTCTCCTGGAGCTGTGAGCTGCACTGCCTGGGATTGGAGGAGGGGTGATGTAAGCACTTCCTTGGCTGGCTGGCTGGCTGGCTCATATCTCACTAGGTCACATGTACCCTAACTCCACTGGCTCCAAGCCCAGCACAGCACCAGGACTTGCCCGGGAATTGCAGTGCTTGTGGCCTAGACTGCCTTTCAAGTTTATTTAGAACCCCAGAATGCTTTAGCTTGCCATGGTGGGGCTTGCTGGAACTCAGATTCTGACCAGTGGGATGGGTGGTTCCCCTCTGGCTGGGGCTGGTCTAACTGCCCCCTCTGTGAGTACTGGCTGAATTCTGCCCCATGTTGCTTTCAGCTGTGGCAGGCAGCACTGAGTTCTAATGCAAAGTCCCACAATCACTGCACTCTCCCTCCCACAAGCATAGATTCTCTGTCCACACCATGTGGCCCCTGCCAACAGATGGCGGAATGGTGGTATTGGCAATTCAACACTGTCTTTCCTATCTTCTTCAGTGCCTCTTTCAGTGATATGTAGTTAAAACCAGGTACTGTGATCTCTCACTCAATGTTTGGTTGTTATGAAGGTTCTTTCTTGTATGGATAATTGTTCAATTTGGTGTTCTTGTGGGGTATAGGGGGGAAATGATGGCTGGAGAGTTCTATTAAGCCAGCTTGCACTGCCTTCTCTCCCCAAAGATAGGTGCTTTAAAATGCAAAAGTCCAGTTTATAGGATTGCATGATTAAGTTTTGAGTTTTCCCTCATGCTGAAATTTGTGTTATTTTAAAAAAATAAATACATATTACGTATACAGTCAACATACATTTGAACCACGGTGGTAAAGAAGAGTACAGGCTTTGGAAACAGAAAAATCTGAGTTTGGATCCTGGCTTTTTAAAACGTATCATTTATGGCTCTCTCAGTTGTGTCATCTGAAATAGGAGTTATTTATGCCCATCTTACCAGGGACATTAGGGACAGAGGTAATATTGACAAACTCCATAGCACATAGTAGGTGACCAATAAATAAAAGAAAAAATATTTTATTTATTTATTTTTTTGAAACAGAGTCTCACTTCTGTCAGCCACGTTGGAGTGCAGTGGTACAGTCATGGCTCACTACAACCTTGACTTCCCGGGTTCAGGTGATCCTCCCACCTCAGCCTCCCGAGTAGCTGGGACTATAGGTGTGTGCTACCTTGCCCAGCTATTTTTTTGTATTTTTTTTTTTGGAGACTGGGTTTCGCCATGTTGCCCAGGCTGATCTCGAACTCCTGGGCTCAAAGCAATCTGTCCACCTCAGCCTCCCCAAGTGCTGGGATTTACAGGTGTGAGCCACAGTGCCCAGCCGAGGTATTTTCAAGTACACACATAAATAGATTATACTGATAAAAGAAACAATGTAAGAGACCATCGTAATCGTGAACTCGTATACCTAACCTAGCTTCAAAATATATGTTCAAAAGGTTAGCTAATTGCATTTGCATATGATCCTATATCCCACAAATACAGAACATTTTTTAAGTCACAAAGGAAATATAACGAACATTGCTGTAGTCTCAACATCTATTCATGCTATTATTTTATCTTTTAAATTTTGCCATGTCAGTAGTTATCTCCCCTTTTAAATTTCAGATATTCATTTGTTCCTTCTCCTTTTTTCTTGATTAATCTTGCCAATGGTTTATTATTATTATTCTTTTAGCAAACCAACTTTTGGCTTTGTTAATCCTCTCTGTTAAATCTTTATTTTCGGTTTTATTAATTTTAGTTCCTATATTTATTATTTTCTTCTCTGTACTTTGATATTTTTCTTTCTGGTTTGTTGTTGTTGTCTTGCTTTGTTGCCAAGGCTGGTCTTGAACTCCTGGCCTCAAGTGATCTCCTGCCTCAGCCTGCTCAAGTGCTGGGATTTTACAGATGTGAGCCACCATACCCAGCCATCTTTCTTTAAGGCTGTATTTCCCTCAAAATTTTAATTTTCCTATATCTTACAAGTTTTCTTTTAAAACAGCTTTATCAAGATATACTTTATGTATTATGAAACTCATTCATTTAAAGTGTATAATTCAGTGATTTTTAATTTATTACTGAGTGGCACTACCATTTCCATTAATCGATTTTAGAACATTTTCATTCCCTCAGTAAGCTCTCTTATGCCCATTTGCAATAATCCCTGTTCCCACCCCTAGCTAACCACTATACTTTTTCTTTGTATGAATTTGTGTTTTCTGGACATTTATAAATAGAATCATCCAATATGTGGTCTTCTCATGTCTAGCTTCTTTCACTTCATTTAATGCTTTTTTTTTTTTTTTTTGTTTTTTTTTTTTTTTTTTTTTTGAGACGGAGTCTCGCTCTGTTGCCCAGGCTGGAGTGCAGTGGCCGGATCTCAGCTCACTGCAAGCTCCGCTTCCCGGGTTCACACTATTCTCCTGCCTCAGCCTCCTGAGTAGCTGGGACTACAGACAACCGCCACCGCACCCGGCTAGTTTTTTGTATTTTTTAGTAGAGACGGAGTTTCACCATGTTAGCCAGGATGGTCTCGATCTCCCGACCTCGTGATCCACCCGTCTCGGCCTCCTAAAGTGGCGAGATTACAGGCTTGAGCCACTGCGCCCGGCCCATTTAATGCTTTTGAGGTTCATCCATGATGGGGCCTGTATCAGGAGTTCCTTCCTTTTTATTAATGAATCCATTGTATGAAGGTCCATAAATTTTGATATATAGTATTTTCATTATCATTCAATTTCAGTTATTTAAAAATTTTCATTACACCTTCCATGACCCATGGCCATGAGTGATTTGGAAGTGTGTTTCTGAAATTGCCAAATTATGGAAATAGAAAAATTTTTGTTACTGATTTTAACCAAGTTGCATCATGGTCAGAGAATGTGTTCTTATGACACTGACTCTTTGAATTATTGGAACTTTTTCTTTATGGAATAACAAATAGCCAAATTTTGTAAATGTTTCATATTTCTTGAGAAGAATATATACTCAAACTGTTGAATGCAGGAGCCTGTTTATATCTGTTAAATCAAGATTGTTATTTGTGATGCTCTACGTCTTCTATATCTTTACTAATTTTTGTTTACTTGTTGAGAAATGTGTTTTAAAATCTTCCACTGTTAAACTGGATTTTCAACTTTGTCCTGTAGTCTTTTACTTGATGTGTTTTGAGGATCTGGGGGGAGGGGGTATTAGAAATGTTTGTTTCTTGGTGCCACAAAGAAATAGCATTTGAACATAAATTTAATTTTCTTAGTAAGACAATTTTTACTTTTTGTAGAAAGGGTGCTCATCACAGATGGAACAATGGTGAGAGCACACCTGAACAAAGGAAGGAAGCAATTTTTATCCCTTACGCAGCTTGACCCTGCTACTGTGTCCTGTCTCCATTGGCTGGAGCCAGACCTCACAATCTAAACTGAACCCGATAGGATAACGGTTTAAAATTTTTCTAAATAGGTAAAGGGAGAATAAAGGAAAAGAGGAAGTTGCTTATGCCAAATAGGGAAGGGGCAAAGGCTGCGAGCTGGAATGTGCCTGTGAGCATGTCCAGCACAAATATCTTGGGTAAGGTACAAGGATATAGAATGTACTACGTGCCTGTGAGCATGTCTGACAGCTACATTAGGGCTTAACAAAGAGTTAGTAGCACAATGCAAGGAGGCTTGAAGGAAGTTAGTCTTTAAAAGTCTTTCTTTTTAACACTTAGGATTTTTTTTTTTTTAATGAGAAGGGAAACTTTGAAGAGGAAACTTTTTTCTTTCTACAGGGGTATATACAAGTTTAGAATTTTTATATCTTTTTGGTGAATTAATCTTTCATTGTTATACAGTGACCCTTTCTGGCTTTAATCATACTTTTTGGGGCCAGGCGCAGTGGCGCATGCCTGTCATCCCGGCACTTTGGGAGGCTGAGTCAGGTGGATAGCCTGAGCCCAGGAGTTCGAGACCAACATGGTGAAACCCTGTCTCTATAAAAAATAGCCAGGTGTGGTGGCGTGCACCTGTAGTCCCAGCTACTCCAGAAACTGAGGGGGGACGATCAGTTGAGTGTGGGTAGGTAGAGGCTGCAGTGAGCCAAGACTGCTCCACTGCACTCCAGTGTGTTCAACAGAGTACAACCTGTCTCGAAATAATAATATAATGAATTTTTGGCTTAAAGTCTCCTTTATATTAGTAGAGCATAACTAGCTTTCTTTGATTAAATAATATTCTCTTAGTATCCCTTTTCCATTCAATCTTCCCATGTCCTTTTTTTTTTTTTTTTTTTGAGATGGTGTCTTGCTCTGTTGCCCAGGCTGGAGTGCAGTAACGCAATCTCAGCTCACTGCAACCTCTGCCTCTGGGGTTCAAGTGAGTCTCCTGCTTCGGCCTCCTGAGTAGCTGAGATTACAGGCAGCCACCACCACATCCAGCTAATTTTTTTGTTTTTAGTAGTGATGGGGTTTCGCCATGTTGGCCAGGCTGGTCTTGAACTCCTGATCTCAGGTGATCTGCCTGCTTCAGACTTCCAAAGTGCTGGGACTACAGGTGTGAGCCACTATGCCTATCCCTCACCATGTCCTTCTAACTGAGATATGTCTCATAAACAAGGTTTAGTTGGATTTTTTTTTAAAAGCCCAGTATGTCAACTTGTCATTCTTTTAACTAGCGAGTTTAGTCCATTTATGTTTATTGTCACTATATTTGGACCTGTATTTTCTGTTTTCCATTTGTTTTGTCCTTCCAATCCCATTATTTTGTCTCCTGTTTTGATTCATTTTGAACTATTTGAGGGTTTTTTTCATTTGCTTTAGAAGTTTTGTTTATCCTCCCCCACCCCTGCCATTTACTGATTTGAAAGTTATCCATTTTATTTCCATTTTTGATTTTTCTAATTTTCTACAAATTAGAACATCATTCTTGTTTTATAAAGAAATATTGAGATTTACCAATATTTTTCCTGTCTTACTATTTCTTTCTATATTTCAGATCTTCATTGTAAGTTCATTTTCCCTTCCCCTTGACTACCTCCTTTAGTTTAGATATTTATTTATTTATTTATTTTTGAGACAGAGTCTTGCTCTAATTCAACTTCTGTATCTGGCTGCTTTTAGGATGTGCTCTTTCAGTACAGTGTATCTAAATGTGCAATTTTAATTTTTTAATTTTTGCTGGTATAAATTGTATTTCTTTGTGTCTTTTACTAGTTCTGGAAACTGCTCAACCATTATTTTTTTTACTGTGATAAAATATGCATGATTCAACTATTATCTTTAAAAATATTCTCTCTCCTCCATTTTCTCTATTTTCCGCTTCCATAACTCTAATAAGCTTATGGTGGACCTTTTCATTAATTCCTCATATATTTTAACTTCTCTTTCATGTTTTCATCCCCCTTTCCCTCTACAGTACATTCTAGGTAAGTACTTCAGATGTGTTTCTCACTAATTGTCTCCTCTTGCATCTAATCTACTGTTTAATGTATACACCGAGGATTCATTCCCTAAACAACTATACATTTTATTTATAAAAGCTCTATTTGTTGTTTTATAAATTTGCCTAATTTTTATAGTGCCTCGTTCTTTCTCACTTTTTGACTCACATCCATATCCAAAAATACAAATATTTGAAGTCCTTGTGGGGGGTCTAAATCTATTATTTTGGTTTACCCCAGCGTTCTTGTGGTAGCTTGTTTCTTTAGTGATTTGTGAATACCAGCCAATATTTGTTTGCTCTTAATCTGTGGGACTCCTAGAGGCCTAGATAATTTTTTGCTAAAGAAAATTAATATTGCTGCTTTCCAGAGTCAAGGAATACTCACAGCCTGGTGACCACTTTAACCCGCTTCCAGAGCCTTTATTTTAATGTAGGAATTGTGGGCTCGGCTCAGTTTCCTTGTGTTTGCCAAGGGCCTTGTCTGGCACTGTCAGCACAGGCATTGCCCACACCCCAGCATACCTGCCTTTCTTCTTTGCTTGCTGCTTCTCTTTCCTGGCTCTGGTTTCAGCTTACATTTTTGTTGTTGTTTACTTCTAACAAGTCCAGCAATGCATTAAACTTATATTTTATGTAGAGAAGCCAGGAGAACAGAGAAAAAAAGTGTATTTTATAGATTTAGCAAGGATGGGACAAATTTTCTGAAGAATGTAAACATCCCAGACTTTGAGCAATTTTACTTTAAGACCTCTACTGAGGAAGTAATTAGAAATGCCCTCAAACATTTATGCTCTGAGGTATTCACTCAAATGGTGTTTCATATAATGGAATAAAAAACTAAGCCTGGCCGGGCGCGGCGGCTCAAGCCTGTAATCCCAGCACTTTGGGAGGCCGAGACGGGCGGATCACGAGGTCAGGAGATCGAGACCATCCTGGCTAACACAGTGAAACCCCGTCTCTACTAAAAAATACAAAAACAAACAAAAAAAAACTAGCCGGGCGAGGTGGCGGGCGCCTGTAGTCCCAGCTACTCGGGAGGCTGAGGCAGGAGAATGGTGTAAACCCGGGAGGCGGAGCTTGCAGTGAGCTGAGATCCGGCCACTGCACTCCAGCCTGGGCAACAGAGCGAGACTCTGCCTCAAAAAAAAAAAGAAAAACTAAGCCTTTGAGCTAGACCTTTCTCACTCATCTGCCTATCTTAATCCCAATTTCATCCATCTGTAGCATTAAAATAAAATGAAACCAAATTACATGAATCCATACCAAAAGCACTGTATGGTAAAGCAGATCATTATTGAAAGAGAGAGAACAGAGGTTACCCTTCATCTTATCCAGAGTCATTTCCTTAAAGATCCTTTAACACATCTCTCCATTCCCCCAACTCTATTTCTATAGCCTGAAACCTTCCCTGATGTGACTCTGCCTCTGGTCACCAGTTCCTGTTCCCTTCCCCACAACCAGGATTCTTCTTCTCACTTCTTTCTCCAGCCACCACTGGTATCTCTTTTCCATTCCTAGATTTTCTCCTTTATTTTTTCCCCTATATTCAACTAAAATCTTTACTGATAAAGTCCATTTGAAAAATTTTAAGTCTTCTGTACATTTCTAACATTTTTATATTATATATCTGAACTTAAAATCTAATTCATCCTTTAGCTTCCTTATCTTAAGGTTAAATCACCCTGATTTACTTAAATCTTCCTTTTAAATGTGTTTTCCTTTTAGTTACTTTGGTTGCTTTTACCTTTTTTTACTTTTCCAATATTCTTTTATACTATCCCAAACTGAGCATAGAATTTTAATAATAGTGTAATAGAACTATTACTTTCTTGTCCTTAGATGCATTACATCCTTTAAGCTCTCCGTACAGCAACACTGTCCACCCTTGTATGCAGAAGAAATTTACATTTCATTTTTTAAAATGGCCCTAATAATAGTTGAAGATGTTAGAAAGTGTAAAATCATATACTTTTTTTTGTCTCTATGTGTGTCTATACTGAGTAAATAAATGGCATAGAGATGAAATCCAATGTATACAAACTGGATTATGTAGAAAACTGACTCTCAAAAACTGGCTCCCATTGTTGCAATAGGACACAATTATTTTTGTCTTGATATATAGGCTCAAAACTTGGAAGTAATTTTTTAGTAGAGTTTTGCCTATGGAGGTTTTGGTTTGTATATTTGACCTTTTAAATGTTTAAAACATTTAAAAACACACAAGACAGTGCTGTTTTGATCACAAAAGAGTGTGCTATCTTTTGCCATGTGGGTGATCTTTCTTTTCCTGTGAGATCATTACTACTAAAGCTCTAGTTTAAGTGAAAAATGGGGAGATGCTACTTATTGCTATGGCCAGTTTTTAAAAGAATAAAGTAGCAGGCCAGGCACAGTGGCTCACACCTATAATCCCAGCACTTTGGGAGGCCAAGGCAGGCGGATCACGGAGTCAGGAGGATCGAGACCATCCTGGCCAACATGGTGAAACCCCATCTCTACTAAAAATACAAAACAACTTAGCTGACTGTGGTGGTGCGTACCTATAATCCCTGCAACTCGGGAGGCTGAGGCAGTAGAATCGCTTGAACCCGGGAGGTGGAGACTGCGGTGAGCCTAGATCGCACCACTGCACTCCAGCCTGGCAACAGAGTGAGACTCTGTCTAAAAAAAATAAAATAAATAAAGCAGCCTTTGAATTAAAAGTAGACCATATCCTTAATAGCCCCATATAGGACAATGAACCTGGACCCTTATCTCTCACCATATACAAAATCAACTCAAAATGGATCAAGGACTTAAATGTAAGACCCAAAGCTATTAAAATATGAGGGAAAAACCTAAGGAAAATGTTCCTGGACGTTTTTCTAGGCAAAGAATTTATGACTAAGACCTCAAAAGCACAAAGAACAAAACCAAAAATAGACAAAAGGGACTTAATTAAACTAAAAATCTTCTGCACAGCAAAATAAATTATCAACAGAGTGCAGCTACAATCTTCAGTGGGATAAAGTATTTGCAAACTGTTCTTCCAGCAAGGGACTAATATCCAGAATATACAGGGAACTCAAATAATTCAATAAGAAAAGTAAACATTAAAAAGTGGGCAAAGGACATCAATAGTAGATGTTTCTCAAAAGAAGACATACTAATGGTCAATAGGTATATGAAACAGTGCTAAACATCACTAATCATCAGGGAAATGTAAATCAGTTCCACAGTGAGATATCAGCTTACCCTAGTCAGAATGGCTATTACTAAAAAGACAAACAATAACAGATGCTGGTGAGGATGCAGAGAAAAGAGAACTCTTATACACTGTTGGTGGGAATGTAAACTAGTATAGCCACTATGAAAAACAGTATAGAGATTGCTCAGAAAATTAAAAATAGAATTATTTGATCCAGCAATCCACTAGTGGTTATCTGTCCAAAGGAAAAGAAATTAATATATCAAAGTGATATTTGCACTTGCACGATTATTGCATTAGTATTCATGATAGCAAGGATATGGACTCAACCCTAAGTGTCCATCAGTGGATGAATGGATAAAGAAAAAGTAGTATATATATACAATGGAAACTATTCAGCCATAAAAAGAATGAAATTCTATTATTTGCAGCAACATGGATGGAACTGGAGGTCATTATCTTAAGTGAAATAAGCCAGGCACAAAAAGACAAATATCATACATTCTCACTTATATGTGGGAGGTAAAAATTTTTATTACATGCAGGTAGAGAATAGAAAAATAGATAACAGAGGCTGGAAAGGGTGAGTGGTGGGGGCAGTGAGAAGGATGAAGAGAGGTAAGTTAAAGGATACAAACAAACAGTTAAATAGAAGGAATATACCAAGGTTTGATAGCAGAGTATGGTTATTAACAAAAATATATTGTACTCAGATGACAAACACACTAAATACCCTGACTTGACCACTACTCATTATATACATGTAGCAAAATTTCACATGTGCCCCACAAATATGTACAAATTGTTAACAGTAAACCATATCCTTGTCCAGGCATGGTGGCTCACACCTGTTATCCTGGCACTTTGGGAGGCCAAGGTGGGAGGAGTGCTTGAGCCAAGAAGTTCAAAACTAGCTTGTGCAACATAGCAAGACCCTGTTTCTACAAAAAATTTTAAAAAATTATTCAGGCATGGTGACACACACCTATAGTCCCAGCTACTTGGGAGGAGTCCCAGCTACTGAGGTGGGAAGATCTCTCGAGCCTGGGAGTTGGAGGCTGTAGTGAGCTCTGATTACGCCACTGCACTCCATCCTGGGCAATAGAGCATGACCCTTTCTCAAAAAAAAGTAGACCATATCCTTAATCACAATAGCCAAGATATGGAGTGTTTATCAACAGATGAACAGATAAATAAAATTATGGCATATGTACACAATGGAATACTATTCAGCCTTCAAAAAGAAGGAAATCCTGTTATCTGTGACTAAATGAATGAACCCAGAGGACATTACGCAAAGTAAAATAAGCCAGACACAGTAAGACAAATACCACATGATCTCACTTACATGTGGAATCTAAAAAGCTGAACTCATAGAAGCAGAGAGTAGAGTGGTAGGTAGTTTGTGGGGAGGGCACTGTGGAGATGGCCAAAGAATACAAAATTTCAACTAGACAAGAGGAGTAAGTTCAAAAGATCTATTGTAAAACTTGGTGACTGTATTTAATAACAATATATTCTTGAAAATTGTTAAGAGAGACCAGGCATGGTGGATCACACCTGTAATCCCAGCACTTTGGGAGGCCGAGGCAGGAGGATCACTTGAGGTCAGGAGTTCAAGACCAGTCTGGCCAACATGGCAAAACCCCATCTCTACTGAAAATATAAAAATTAGCCAGTTGTGGTGGCACATGCCTGTAATCCCAGCTATTTGGGAGGCTGAGGTGGGAGAATCACTTGAACCCCAGAAATGGAGATTGCAGTGAGCCGAGATTATGCCACTGCACTCCAGCCTGGGGCGACAGAGCAAGACTCTGTCTCAAAAACCAACAACGACAACAAACTGTTAAGAGAGCAGTGTTCTCACCACAAAAAATATTATGTGAGGTAATACAAATGTTAATTAGCTAAATTTAGTCATTTCACAATGTATTACATATATCAAAACATGTTGTATGTGATAAATTATATACTTTTGTCAATTAAACAATAATAAAATCGTAGACCACATTCACTCATTCAATGTAAAATGAACATCCATTGTGTCAGAGTGTCAAGGCATGGAGATCAGGCAGAACAAATATAAAATGACCTGTCAGAGAGTATAGAATAAGAACAGCTCCACAAGGAAGGAACAAGCTTTGGAACATGAAAACTTACATTTCAAGGGGACAGAGACTTAATAGAGCACCTGAATACCTCTGGTATTATGTTATTTTTATATACATATATATACACACACATAAATGTGATTTTTATATGTAAGATTATTTAAATTTTTATGTTTCCCTTTTGTATGTTTTAGATTCTGATTTGGTCAATTGAACACTTGACCTAATGATAAAATATTACTGTAAATAAGCTTGCTGAATTTCTTCTTGTTCAAATTCTCTTTTGTGTGCTTTTGATTTAGCAAACAAAGATCACAAGGAAAAATACTCTCAAATGAGAGAATCTGGAGCACCTCAGTTTTCTAACTCTGAAAATGGTAAGAAATAATCATTTCACTCTACATATGAATGATTCTTTAAAATTCTTCAATTTTTATTTAACATTTATTTCCTTAACATTAGAAACTGTCTCGGTCTCTACATAAGAATGCAATTATGTGCTTCTACTTTGTAGCACATCACAATGGAAATTAAATAATTATTTGTTTTGCATGTTTGGGCCCTATCAGAATGTATCCGTATAACCAGGACAGCTAGGGCTGTGTCTGCTTTTCTGTCTCATGTATCTCAGCCACCAGCAGTATAAGCACTCAGTAAATATTTGTTGAATGAATGAATACAATTGTTTGTATATCTAGTGTCATTAGATACTAGCAAAATAGTAAATGTTGTTCAACATTAAATAAATTAAAATCACTATTTAAGAAACAAAAGTATGCCCCCAACATTTGGGTTTCCTTATCTGTAAAATGAGGATCAAGACTAAATCAACTTTAAGGTACTTCCTAAGCATTAAATAACTACCTTGAATATCTTTCTCAAGCAATTAGGTTGTAAACATTTTCTCCTAGTTTGTCATTTATCTTGTGACTTTGTTTCTTTAACTTTTTTTAAGTTAAAAAAAAATTTTTAAGCTTTAAATACAGTCCAATTGGTTAATCTTTTCTTTTATTGGATCTGGACTTTAGTCATAGTCAGGAGGCTTTTCCTAAACCCAGAGTATAGAATAATTCTCTTATGCTTTCTTCTGATATTTATGTAGTATTATTTTTTACATTTGGATCTTGAATTCATTTGAAGTTAATTCATGTGTACAGCGTTAGCAATGGATCAAATGTTACCTTTTTTACCCCCCAAAGGCTATCCTTTATATAATTTTTTTTTTTTTTTAAACAGCCTCGCTCTGTCATCCAGGCTGCACGATCTTGGTTCACTGCAACCTCTGCCTCCTGGGTTCAAGCAATTCTTGTGCCTAAGCCTCCCAAATAGCTAGGATTACAGGCGTGCACCAGCACGCCCAGCTAATTTTTTGTATTTTTAGTAGAGATGGGGTTTCATCACATTGGCCAGGCTGGTCTCAAATTCCTGGCCTCAAGTGATCTGCCCACCTCAGCCTCCCAAAGTGCTAGAATTACAGACGAGAGCCACCACGCCCGGCCCTTTATGTAATAATTTTTAAAAATGCCATCTTTGTCCTAGTATTGAGATAACATCTTGTCATATACTATATTTCTATTTCCACTTGGATGTATTTCTAGACTTTCTTTATCTTCCAAATGGTGTGTGCATGCACCAGTGCCACAAGTTTTTTTTTTTTTTTTTTTTTT
>NW_012116266.1:6110124-6119952 GCF_000951035.1 Colobus angolensis palliatus
TAATTACAGAAACTTTCTTGTAGTTTTAGTATCTGGTAAGGCTAGAAGCCCCCCTCCTTTTTTTTTTTTTATTATTTTCTTAGCTATTTTTGCATGTTCATTTTTTCAATTTGAATATAAAATTGTGGGACTTTATTAAAAAGCTCGATACTTTATTGTAATCACATTAAATGTGAAAACTGACAGGCTGATCATCTTGAGACATCCTCATGAAAAACAAGGGACATCCTTCCATTTGTTAAAGTTTACTTGTATATCTTTCAGACTTTTTTTTCATACAGGTTTTGAATATTTCCTGTTAAGTTTATTTCTATGTATTTTATCTTTCTGGTTGCTATTGTAAATGGGGTTTTCTTTTCCATTATATCTTTTCATTAGTTCTTTTGTATATATGAATGATATTCACTTTTGCATGTTAGTTTTATATCCTGGCATACAGCTGAATTCTTTTGTTATTTGAGTCATGTCATCTGAAAATAGAGATTGTCTTGTTTTTTCTCCTTACCAACTCATAGATTTCTTCTGTTTAATTACATTGGCTACTACCTTCAGAACAATGTTAACTAGTAGTGAACATTTCCTGACTTTAGTGGAAATGCCTATAATATTTCTGAATTAACTAAGATGCTGGCTTTGGACACAGGTATATTTCATGATGTTAAAGAAGCATCCATCCATACTTACTTTCTTAAGAATTTTTATTAGGAATGGTTGTTGATTTTTTTTTTTTTTTTTTTTTTTTGAGATGGAGTCTCACTCTGTCTCCCAGGCAGGAGTGCAGTGGTATGATCTTGGCTCGCTGCAACCTCTGCCTCTTGGGTTCAAGCAATTCTCGTGCTTCAGCCTCCCAAGTAGCTGGGATTACAGGTGCATACCACCACACCCAGCTAATAGTTGTTGAATTTTGTTGGCAGCTTTTTCAGTATCTATGCCAGGAATTCTTTGCTTTTTCTTCTTAAATATATTAATATGATGAACTATAATAATAGGTTTCCTGATATTATATCATGTTTGCATTCCAGTTGTAAGTCCAGCTTTGTCATTTTAGACTGGTCTGCTTGCTAATATTTTACTACTCTCTTTGCATTCTTTTTTTTTTTTTTTTTGAGACGGAGTTTCACTTTTCTCACCCAGGCTGGAGTGCAGTGGCACGTTCTTGGCTCACTGCAACTTCTGCCTCCCAGGTTCAAGCAATTCTCCTGCCTCAGCCTCCCAAATAGCTGGGATTACAGGTGCATGCCACCATGCCTGGCTAATTTTTGTATTTAAACAATAGGGTTTCACCATGTTGGTCAGGCTGGTCTTGAACTCCTGACCTCAGGTGCTCCACCTGCCTAGGACTCCCAAAGTGTGGGATTACAGGCATGAGCTGCCATGCCTGGCTCTTTTTGCATTCTTTTGTTGTTGTTGTTGAGATGGAGTCTCTCTCTCTGTCACCTAGGCTGGAGTGCAGTGGCATGATCTCTGCTCACTGGAACCTCCACCTCCCAGGTTCAAGCAGTTCTCCCTGGCTCAGCCTCCTGAGTAGCTGGGATTACAGGCACCCACCACCACACCTGGCTAATTTTTGTGTATATATATATATATATATATATTTAAATAGAGATGGGGTTTCGCCATGTTGGCCAGGCTGGTCTTGAACTCCTGACCTCAGGTGATCTGCCCGCTTCAGCCTCCCAAAGTGCTGCGATTTGCTAAGTGTGAGCCACTGCGCCTGGCCTCTTATTCATTTATTAAACTATGAAAACGTCTAGGTCTAGTGCTTTCTTGTAGTTGTGTGTTTTTTGTATCTCTCTATAGAAATCAGTCGGTTTAAGCTTTTAGTCTGTACTGGGATTGATTTTAGTAAATTATATTCTTCTAATAAATTATTCATTTTGTCTAGACTTCTAAATTTATTTGCAATAGAGTTGTACAGAATTTCTTTTTATGTTTAACAGCTTTATTCAGGTATAATTTAAATACCATAAATTTCACCCATTCTAACAGTTCATAATTTTTAGAAAATTTAGATTATGCAACCATTACCACAATTAGCTATCAGAATGTTTCCCTTACCCCCCAAATTCTCTCACGCTTGTTTTAAATTAATCTCTGATTCATTCCAAGCCGTAGGTAATTAGTAATCTATTTTTATCTCTATAAATTTGCCTTTTCTGGACATTTCATATAAATGAAGCCATACAAAAGGTTAGTCCTTTATTTCTAGCATCTTCCAATTAATGGTTTTTAGAGTCATCCATGTTGTGGTATGTATCAGTAGTTTATTATTATTATTTTTTGAGACCGAGTCTCACTCTGTCGCCCAGGCTGGAGTGCAGTGGCACGATCTTGGCACACTGCAACCCGCCTCCCAGGTTCAAGCGATTCTCCTGCCTCAGCCTCCCCACTCCCCAGTAGCTGGGACTACAGACACATGTCACCATGCCCGGCTAATTTGTTTTGTATTTTTAGTAGAGACGGTTTCACTGTGTTAGCCAGGATGGCCTGACCTTGTGATCCGCCCGCCTCGGCCTCATGAAGTGCTGGGATTACAGGTGTGAGCCACTGCACCCGGCCAGTTTATTGCTTTTTATTAAGCAATAGTGTTCCATTGTATGGATATATACCATCTTATGTTTACTTATTTACCAGTTGATGGACATTTGGATTGTTTATAATTTTTGGCTATTATACTACTACTACAACTACTGAACATTCATGTAGTTCTCTTTATGTGGGCATACATTGTCGTTTTCCTTGGTTAGATTCCCAGGAGTGGAACTGCTAGGTTATATGGTGAATTTAACTTCTTAAGGAATGGCCAAACTTTTTTCAAAATAATTGCACCATTTTATTTCCACCAGCAAAGTGTGGGGGTTCTAGTTTCTCCACATCTTTGGCAACATTTGTATTGTCTATATTTTATTTTATTTTTTGAGACGGAGTCTCACTCTGTCACCCAGGCTAGAGTGCAGTGGCACGATCTCAGCTCACTGCCATCTCCACTTCCTGGGTTCGAGTGATTCTCCTGCCTCAGCCTCCTGAGTAGCTGAGATTACAGGCATGTGCCACCACACCCAGCTAATTTTTGTATTTTTAGTAGAGATCGGGTTTCACCATGTTGGCCAGGCTGGTCTTGAACTCCTGGCCTTAAGTGATCCACCTGCCTTGGCTTCCCAAAGTGCTGGGATTACAGACATGAGCCACCATGCCCGGTATATTTTAAATAATAGTTATTCTAGTGCTTTTTTTTTTTTGAGACGGAGTTTTGCTCTTGTTGCCCAGGCTCGAGTGCAATGGTGCAATCTCAGCTCACTGCAACCTCTGCCTCTCGGGTTCAAGCGATTCTCCAACCTTGCCTCCTGAGTAGCTGGGATTACAGGCATTCGCCACCACACCTAGCTAATTTTGTATTTTTAGTAGAGACAGGGTCTTGCCGTGTTGGCCAGGCTGGTCTCGAACTCCTGACCTCAGGAGATCCACCTGCCTCAGTCTCCCAAAGTGTTGGGATTACAGGTGTGAGCCACAGTGCCTGGCTATTCTAGTGCTTTTAATTTGTAGCTTTGACTTGCCTCTCCAGTGACTGATGGTGTTGAGACTCTTTTCATGTGCTATTGGCCATTCATATATCTTCCTTACTGACAAATCTATTCAAATCTATTGCCCATTATTTAATTGGGTTGCTTATCTTATTAAGTTGTAAGAGTTTATATATTTTTTATAAAGTCCTTTATCAGATATATGACTTGTAAATATTTTGTCCCAGTCTTTTATAGTCTTTTTATTTTCTCAATTTTGCCTTTGGAAGCACAAAATTCTTTATAAGTCCAAGATATCATTTTTTCTTCTTGCTGATTGCTCTATTGATTTCAACAGTCCCTGGAGCATAAATTGTTCCACACAATAAACCAATCAAATTTGGACTCATTTAAAGAAATAGTTCTTAAGGTCATTGAAATTTGTGGTGACCCCAGCTGGCTTTTTCCCTGGTTCCTTCCGGCAAAGTAGCTGGCCTACAGTTTAGCCTACATGTTGAGACTCATACACTATAAGTCTTCTCCCAGTTGCCTGTTACTAAAACCTCCACTGTTTTGAGAGCATCCTTAGGGTTGAATTTCTCTACACTCTGTTACAAATGAAGTCAGTGCCTTTGGAAAGGGATTAGTAACTATCAGTTTTATGGTTCTCCCTCACTCCCTGCAAGGAAAATCTCTGAGTCAGAGCTTGAGCCGGGAGTCGGGACAATGGCATACTTCTTCCTGAGTGTCATCCTTGCTCTATAAGCTGAGTGCTAGGTGAGGAGAGTGATGGTAGCCTTAGGTCTTCTTGGCTTGCTTCTTTCTTCATGAAACCACCACTTTACTAGCAGGGTCAAGTAATCAGGGGCCCTATATTCTCAGCACACTACACCAAACTCAGATTTCCCAACCCATGAGGGATCTGGGGAGGAGATGGGAGCCTCTATCATCTATTGACTGCACTCACCTAGGATTTAGCCTCAGCAACAGGTAACTGGGGATAGGATGTGAAATGCTGGCATCTTACTCCTCCTGGGAAGCTAGCCCTTGACTGACAGCTGGAGAGAGAAGGAGCCCTGTGTTCTGGCTGCACCAGACTGCAGTGGAATCTCCATCTTACTAAATTGGAAATTGGGAAGATGGGACTGGTTCTCAGTTCAAATACCACAAACTCTTGCCACTTTTCCTAAATTATTGTAGACTTTCTTAAGTAAATATTTCCTCATTTGCTGCATATCCTTGGGACTATTTCCAGAGACTTTAAATGCTGCTTTCTTTTGAAAAATAACTTTCACCAATTGTGCTGAGGTGCAGGTCCGTGATGCCCCTCCCTTTCATTTTTATTTATAAAAATGTTTAAGGGATATGATTTTGCCTTTGTTCATGCCATTTCAGTATTCTGTTGTCAAAAGGTAAAATTATAGCAAATTTAAAGACCTTAATTGGCTTTTCTTTGCAATTCTAGAATCAGGCAATATCCCATTCTATAATATGGAATGGGTGTTCTGAGGAGGCTGGTTTTATAGACAGAAAAGGACCAGGGAAAGCAGAAACAGAAAACAAAAAGTGGATTGATCATTGCAGTTACTTTTCTTGTAAGGGTTAAAGCAGAGGGGATTTCCTTATCATGCCAGCTAGGACCGGCCTGCTTGGAGACTTGGCTATGGTGTCTCTTTCCTAATTTCTTGAAAGGCCAGATAACTTACTTTGGTTTGGTGATGTGGAACTTTAGCATGAGTGACTCCATTTTGGTTTGGTCTGTTGGGTCTAGTACAAGAGCTCAGTCCAAACCAATGGTCTATACATTTTACTTAACACCATGAATTATGATATAAAATATTTCCTTCATCATTATTTTTCTGAAATAATGATGTTTCTCATTATTTCAACGTTGTTTGGTAGAAGGTTTTAAGATTTACAGGTTGAAGAACCTTTCTGTTTTTATAGTTTCATTGTAGAATTGTCTTTTTATTGCATTATGATCAAAGCATGTTGTTTGTAATGTTCCTACTTTAAGAACACAATTTTTTTTTGTGTTTGTGCCTTAGTATAATCAACTTTTGTACATTTTCAGTGTGTGGTTAAGAAGAATGTTTCTATTACCGGGGTTTGTGTTATCCAAAATAACTACATTATTGATTATGCTCTTTTGATCCTTTTTATCTGTTGTCCTCTTGGCGTGTTTTTTAGTCAGACTGGTATATTAAAGTGTCATATTACTAATTTGTTTCTATGCCTTTTTGCATCTCCTTTGGTTTCTGACTTAGATGGTAGCTTAATTATTTCATATATAGCTCTTCATAACAGTTATATCTTCATTGTGAAATGTGGCCATTTTGACCTAAATCCTGCCTAATTAGAAATCATTTTCACATAAACTTGCAGTCATTTTAGTTGTTTAAAACTGTTAATACAGTATGAAAACAATGAAACAAATCTGATTCATCCTATGTCTTATTCTCATTTCCTAAAATCAAAAAAGCCTTTCTGTTTTTATTTACACTCAATAGTTGCAAAAGATCTACCTGTAGATTCATTGGAAGGAGAAGATTTTGAGAAGGAATTCTCATTTCTGAACAACCTCCTAAGTTCTGGTTCTTCAAGTACTAGTGAATTTACCCAGGAATGCCAGACTGCCTTTGGGAGCCCCAGTGCCAGTCTCACGTCCCAGGAGCCTTCCATGGGGTCTGAGCCCCTCGCTCATTCTTCTCGATTCCTTCCTTCACAACTCTTTGACCTTGGCTTTCATGCGGCTGGAGCATTCAACAGTAAGTGTCTATGAAACATTTGGACATATGTGCTTTACTTTATCTTGTGAAGCAAAATGGTGTGCTTATTGATGCTAGAATCAACAAGGAGATTGATTTTAACGTCAGCACTACTAGATAAAATCTGCAATCCACCAATCAACTGGAAAAATATTAGTCACCTCAGGAATCTGTCAACAAGACTGAAACAAGGGCTGCTTCCCTGCCACCTTCACTAGACCCCAAGTTTTCTTCACTGATTTTTCCAGGCGTCTGGTTTAAAACACTTGACCTGCTAATTACTCCTCCCTAGGGCAGTCAATACTGTTTCTTCCATCAAGCAACACTTGCTGAGTTTGGAGTTGACAAGAGGAAAAGGAACAGCTCTGGAGGCTGGTTCCCTTTCTGGGCAAGGCAACAGGAAAAAGAGTCCGCCGTCCTGTGTCCTACCCTGCGCCTGGGGGGCCACTTTGCTTCCCACATCCATATTGGTTACCAAATCCTGTCAGTTCTGTTTCTGAAACCTGTCTCAAATTTCCCACTCCTCTCTGCCTCAACACCAGAGCCATTTAGAGTCTCATTTGGTTTCCTAGGTTACTGCAAGGTTACTAACAGGTCTCCAACCCCCAATTCATCCTCTACACTTCCGTGGAGTTCTCTCTCCAAGCAGCAGATTCTGATGTCAGCACCCAGCTTACATTTTTAAAATGAAACACCATGGTTTCTAGGGATAAAACCTGCCTACGTCGCATTTCCACCCATATCTCCTATCTCCTATTGAAGTGAAGGAAGAATACTTGCCGTTTTCTATAATCACACTGAGTGCTCTACAGCCCTCTGATGCATCTATCTGTGCCTGTGTTGCTTCTTCTGCTTCTGATGTTCAGTAATGGAGCTTGGACGTGGGCCTAAGTATTAGATTCCAATCCAGTGTTTTCTCCATGATTGTCAGTCCTTGAAGTCTTCCTCAGTACTGCCAAATGGAAATGGTTTCTCCCTCCTCCCATGGTGTTTATCTATTTTCATGGTTCTAATCCTACTTTATTTTGCTTTATATCCCAGTCTCTCACATCCTAGATTTTAACCCCTGGATGGGGGGACTCCTCACGGCACTTGACAGTGTCTTAATGCATTGTACTTTGTATTAAATACTGAGGTACATGCTTTATCTACAGGCATCCCAAGGGCATGATATGTAGAGTGAGTCATCTTTATACTTTATATGACAGCAGCATGCAGTTGGCTCAATTAATAAACTAAATGTTAGTTAAATAATCACTCAGTAAGAATTGATTGAATAGAATAATATATAATATAAATAGAATATTTATATTACTTATATTTATAAAAATAAATGTAATAATATAAATAAGAATAGACAATATTATTTGATAACGAGGTACTCTATCTGAGATAATTCAGGTGTTTTTGCTACAGTAAAATCTTTAAAAATATTTATTCTAGTAGCTATAAAGATTTACAAACTGATTTCATTCTCCACTATCAACTCCTCCCTCCTCCTCCATAACTTGCCACGTCTCTAGCAGCACTGAACTTTTAGTTTCTGGCAATGCAATTCTCAACAGTATTTTTTCACTATTCAAAATATGTGCTCTGAGCCCTACCTGTAGGCAGACAGGATATTCCCATTTAATAGCTGAATAGTTGAAACCCACAGTATTTGAGTAACTTGCTAAAGGTCGTCAGACAATTTAAATAGTTAAGACAGGACCAAAATCTGCCCCTGCCTCTTTGTGCAGAACTCTACTTTACCAGTCTTTCCTTTATATCTACTTCTCTCTCTCCTGTGGTGCAGACCAGGAAAGGGAGCTTCCCTGGGAGTTAAAAGATCTGTGTTTGAGGAACCCTATCTACAGTG
Organism: Colobus angolensis palliatus; assembly: GCF_000951035.1. Taxonomy (NCBI): domain Eukaryota; kingdom Metazoa; phylum Chordata; class Mammalia; order Primates; family Cercopithecidae; genus Colobus; species Colobus angolensis. Next base: position 6,118,251 of record NW_012116266.1, read on the forward strand.
GGCCTCAGATGATCTTTTCTACACAAGGAAGGGATTAGGCAGGATAATCTAAATTCCTTTCTAGTGCTGTGCCTTAATCATAAATCATAGCATAAATGGTTTTTCATGTTGTACCAAACATTTCTCCACATTCCCATAGAGTATTCATAATGACACGTTATAATTACAAAGTACTGTCATTTTATACAACATAATCTACCTGATTCCTTCCTTATTGTTTCTACTTGTTCATTATTACAGATAATGCTGCAAAAAAAATCATGCATGCATTTTTCCTTCAGCTAAATTATTTCCATAAGAAAAATTGCTAGGAATGGGATCAATGAGTCCAAGGGTATGAGCATATTTATAGGTTTCAGCATTTCAATTATCAGGCCTATTCCTTCCCTTCTTGACTCTTAAGAACTTATACCTTTTGCATTTCAATTATTTTTTAAACACTCCACATATTTATTTAAAAACCACTTTGAAAAATGTAAGGAAGTTGGATCCAACTCTATCTGAAACTAAGATGATGAAAATATATGACTATAGATAAGTTTTCAGTATTTTATACCTCTTACACTATAGAATCTTACCCAGGTACAGAGACTAGAGGACTTAGATATTTTTACCTTTTCTTGTTTTTCTGATGCTACTTCCTATTTGATTAACAATGGACAATTTTTACTTTTTTTATCCCAGGCTGGGTCTCCCAAGAGGAATCAGAGCTTCGTCTTTCACACACTGATAACCAGCCAGTGCCTTCACAGAGTCCAAAGAAATTAACAAGATGTAAGTTATTTATTTATATATGCTTTATCATTGCTTTAAGAATCAGTTGAATTCAGATAAATTTAGAAAAAGATCACTTTATATTGTTCTCACCTCATTGTCCTGAAAAAGTTGAATAATGAGTTATTATTATAATGATAGCTATACTGCCTATCCCTCACTGTGAAAAGCACTGAATAGAAATTGTGAGCTTGGGGCCAAGTGCGGTGTCTCATGCCTGTAATCCTGGACTTTGGGAGGGCAAGGCAGGCGGACTGCCCGAGGTTAGGAGTTGGAGACCAGCCTGGGCAACATGGTAAAACCCCGACTCTACTAAAATACAGCAACAAAAAAATTAGCCAAGCGTGGTGGCGGACGCCTGTAGTCCCAGCTAGTCAGGAGGCTGAAGCAGGAGAATTGCTCTAACCCGGGAGGTGGAGGTTGCAGTGAGCCAAGATCGTGCCACTGCACTCACTCCAGCCTGGGTGACATAGCAAGACTGTCTCCAAAAGAAAAAAAAGAAAGAAATTGTGAGCTTGGCAAAGCATACTACATTTTGTACTGTAATATTTTATAGTTTGTGTTAAAGTTTGTTGGTAATGGATATGAAATTAGGGATACAAGATGCTTTCTGATTACAGGATGCCTATTGACAAAGAATCCATTCAAGCACTTAAGTTGGTTACCATATTAATCTTTCTCTTTTTTCTTTTTTTTTTAATTGAGACAGAGTCTTGCTCTGTCACTCAGGCTGGAATGAAGTGGTGCAATCTCGGCTCACTGCAACCCCGCCTACTGGGTTCAAGCCATTCTCCTGCCTCAGCCTCTCAAGTAGCTGGTACTATAGGCACGTGCCACCACGCCTGGCTAATTTTTTGTATTTTTAGTAGAGACAGGGTGTCACCATGTTACCCAGGATGGTTTCGACCTCCTGACCTCATGATCTGCC